>NW_019397695.1:0-20761 GCF_000591075.1 Eurytemora carolleeae | reverse complement strand
TCATTTTTCAACATTTTTTCAATCCGTTTTTTCCAGTGCATTCTACACGCCAATGTGAATCTTTATTAGGGCGCTAAAGTTATTTGCCGATTTTACTTTTGATGATATGAAAAAAAGAAAAAATATTTTTGGGCAAAACGGCTTTTTTTCAGCCAATTATTAAGTCCCCCTGCCTTCAATAATCATTTTACACACTTGCTATATCTCTTAAAATCACTTGCATTTGTTCTTCCGATTCCGACGATACCTTTGAATTTTCTCTATCACGTCTACAGCCTGTGCTATGACCTCAACCATTTTTTCATGCAATTTTCTCCATTTTCTCGGATAAATTTAAATTGAAAGTTGAAATATTGGCAGAAAATCCACGAAATGAAGAAAATAATTCTATTTCTCGAATACTATGTAAAACTATAAGAATAGTTTTGCTTCGCAAAACATATCCTTTTATAGTTTTCCTTGATTACATTCTTGAGTTAAACCAGCTTTTTACCATGTCTCGTTTTTTTAATTCTAGTCCAAAATTTGAATTGCGTTTCACTGGTCCGGATCAGAATAAATCCTGAGCACTGATATATTTAGATAACCCGACATATAGAGAGAGCTCGTGTTCCCCTGGGTTTATCCTGGGATAATGATCAGCTGGTTAACCTAGACAGCTGTAATAGTTCACCTAGCCTCGTCAGAGGGAAGCTTCCGGTCAAATCCCTCCTCAAGAGAACACAGGTAAACCAACCACAGCTCAGGAGCCAAGGAACAGGGAGTAGTGGAACTAAGTAAATCTAGTTCAACTACTTTTCTGATGTACCGTCTGTCAAGACTAAAGTGAAACAAAATGTAACTGTTGAAGCTACTTCCATAGTTTCTATCCTCGAACACACTAGAGTAGTAGTTTTCCTAGCTGTATCAAGTGAAACCACTTTTACCTTTTTTATTATATTGTTTTCTTAATAGCAATTCTGGTTTCTACTCTTGTTAAAATAATTGTTTTCATTAAGAGGAATTCTAGTTTGTTTAATTGTTTCATTAAGAGGAACTCTAATTGATATAATTATTTATATCAAATTTTGGTTTATATTATTGTTTATATTGAGAGCAACTTTGGTTTCTTTGATTGTTTTTTTTAGGTGGAACTCTGGTTAATATTATTGTATATATTAAGAGTAACTCTGGTTAATATTATTGTATATATTAAGGGGAACTCTCGTTAATATTATTGTATATATTAAGAGGAACTCTGGTTAATATTATTGTATATATTAAGAGGAACTCTGGTTAATATCTTTGTATATATTAAGAGGAACTCTGGTTAATATTATTGTTTATATTAAGAGGAACTTTTGTTAATATCATGGTATATATTAAGAGGAACTCTGGTTAATATCATTGTATATATTAAGAGGAACTCTGGTTAATATCATTGTATATATTAAGAGGAACTCTGGTATTATTATTGTATATATTAAGAGAAACTTTGGTTAATATTATGGTATATATTAAGAGGAACTCTTGTAATATTATTGTATATATTAAGAGGAACTCTGGTTAATATTATTGTATATATTAAGAGGAACTCTGGTTAAAATTATTTTATATATTAAGAGGAACTCTGGTTAATATTATTTTATATATTAAAAGGAACTCTGGTAATATTATTTTATATATTAAGAGGAACTCTGGTTTGTTTGATGAGTCTATGCTTGATGTGTCCCTGCACCAAACTGAAGTTATCAGGAAGATCACTGGCAAGGGGAAACAAAAACAGAAGCAGAAAAAGAAGTAAAGAAGTAGAAGAAGAAGAATATATATTCTGTTTTAATGGGGTGCGGAAGATTTTAAAGATTAATTCCCACTATTAACCTATTATTTCCTTATTTTAAGAAATGAAAACCTTTTTTATTCCAAAAAGGTTTACAGGCAGGTAAAAAAGCTTAAAATATTGTAGTCTACTGAAGCCATAAACTAAAGTGCTTGATATTATAGATCTATGTTTTGGTTGACAACACAAGCTTAAAGTTTACCAATCCTCTCCTGTATTATCAGATCAACGTGTTCTAAATAATTTTCTATTTTTTTTAAGTGACTGTAGAGTTTGGACTTAATTTTACTTGATCCTCATTTAAATAGTTACATGTCTGATTTTCTACGGTACTACTAAATCTTCTCAGCTTCATTGAGGAAGATATTTTCGTTTTTCTTTGTCAAATTGTGTCGAATTTTGACATTGAGAAACTTCAAATTAAGAATAATCAATTTGCAGAGAGAAGAATTTAGATTGGACAAAGATTTAATGGGTACCATTGTGAATAAGCAAAAGTCTGCCCTCTAACCAGGATTGAATACTGGGTACTATTGACTCCTATATTAATATTTATACTTATAAAAAATTAGACTTGCCACTTGTAAAATGGAGGTTCACTTGAAATTACGAATCCCGTAAATGTTTGTAAAAAAATATCAATGTTAATTAAGATATTTTTTATTTTTGATATTCAAATATTATATTATTGATAATATTATATTATTAATATTCAAATACTATAATATTGGGAAGTGTATGTATATAGTCACACTGTGCTACTAATTTTTCGTGTAATGAACTATTAACCGATTCCAATATTATTTGATAACGATGTACCTTTGTATTTTTTATAAATTGGTATTTGAAAACCAATTATCTATTTAGAAAACATAAACTCGCTTTTCTTGGAAATGTTAATTTTTTAAGATTTTTCGACTTTTAAATATCGTACGGACATTTTATTAATGTAGAATCAAAATTTTATGTAATGAAGTAAACTTGTGTAAAAAATGTTTAAGCATCCAGGACTAAATAATTTGGGGTATATTTTGAAGAAAACTCTCCAGTATTACAGAAAGTTTACTCTTTTTTCATGGGAGGGATTTTTTCTTCAAAACTTGCATCCCTAAAAAAGTTTCATGATAATTTTCATCTGTTGTCAAATTTTCGACAAATATTTGATTGATTTTTAATTGTTTTCTGAATAGCAGATAAATATATTTATAAGGTTCAGCTGATTATTTAACATGTGGCCTTATTTCAGAGAATGGTCGACCAAGTTGATTTAATTTTAATGTTAAAAGGATACCATTGAGAATGAAATGTTCGAGAAGCTGGTAAAGAGCTCAGTTCTGAGGGGAGAGTATTTGGCATTATCCACTTCTGCCATATTTTCATCTTTATATGCGAGACAATTATAGAAAACTTGGCTTAAAAAGTAGAAACGTTTATTAGCTTTTAAATGTTACTTTATAAGCTGCCACTCTAAGTAATCATGACAAGAAATTTCATGGGATGTTTTGTTAACATTTTTAATTATGTGAAACATAGACAATTTTTCTCTGCATTTTTTTTTCAATTTTGGTTAGCTATTTACGTACCTTTCCTGAATTTGTAATAAAATGTTGTTGAACTGAAGTATTGGACGGTTTTACACATTTAAAATAAAATATAAAATACGCATTTAAGCAAGCTGCCAACTTTTTACGAATTCACAAAAAAAAAATTCGCTAATATTTCTGTTTACGAGGAAAGATTCTGATAAATATTAAATCTTGAATTTTAGGTGAAATTTTAAAATTTTCCATTAAAAAATAACAGGCAGTCAGCTGTTCACGTACTGAAATTATGCTTAAGCCTATAGTAATTAAGTTTTAGGCTTTTAAGCAGTGGTTAGGATCCGGACCCTCAAGACTGGCTCCCTGGATGCGGATCTGAATATCCACTAAAATCTGCAAAAAAAATCTTTTTTACTCTCAAACTCTAAAATTAAACTTCTGAAAAGAAAAGATTATACAAATTTTCTGATTCCTAAATGGTTCAATATGGTTTAGCATAAAAATAAGCGAAAAAAATTTGAAAGTTCTGCTTTGTCAAAAAAAATCAGTATATCTTAAAATTATGATTTGGATCGATTTTTTTTCTAGTGCGTATCCGGAAGCGCATTAAAATTAAATTGATCTTAAGCACTGCTTAAGAGTTTTACCTGCCTTTTTCCTAAGCTATTTCAAGCGGCCATGAAGAGAATTTGATAAAATATATTTAATGTTTGTTATTCCAATAATTTGTATTCAGTCCTAATCAACTTGAATAATAAAATAGCTTTTTAACAACATCTCACGAATATTCGGTATTTATTAGGAATTGGTAAATACTTGTACTTGAGGCAGTCGATACTTTATGTTTACGTTGTCCAATAAGGAGTAAACCCTAACAAAAGATATCGATCATTTAAACACGTAAATGATGATTAATGGCTTTTTAAAGACGTAATTTATTGAACTTCATTAGTAAATTCTATATTGGGTTCAAACTTGTGCTTTAAACAATATTGAATTACTGTCAAAGACCAGACTATTTGANTCCTCCCGTCAGCCTCGCCTTCTAAAAGGTTAAAGTTTACAAAGTAAGGATTGTAAAATCAAAACTATTATTTTAGGATAAACTACAGCCTGAAAGAAGAAGGCTAAACCAGTGGATCCACTCAAGAACTATATATGCTGGATGATTTAAATAACCGAGAACATTCCCTTTAATCCTGTGTACCGTAAATACGGTACTATGTTTCTTTATACTTTTTTAGATTCTTTTTATTCGATCGTTTCTGGGGATTGCTAATATATTTTCCGAATCTAGATTTTTCTATCTCAGTGAGAGAGACTCAAAGTTTACTAACAAGGTTTATTGTTACTTCATACTTCATGTACATCCAGTTATATACTGTTGCAAAATACAAAGTTTATATAGTTGTATACATTAAGAGGAACTCTGGTTTGTTTGATGAGTCTATGCTTGATGTGTCCCTGCACCAAACTGAAGTTATTTTCGTGGCAAATAATGATCGTCATGTTGCAGATGATCATGGGAGATCAAGATCAGTAAAGACTTTCTCCCTATTCCTATCTCAAGAAGTGATCTGTTAAATCACATGAGATTCAAGGTACGAGACAGTTATTAAAACTTTGTTCGGAGATCATATAAAGCATTAGATTTATCAATTGTATTGTAGTTGTTTGATCCAGTTGTTGTAATCTAGAACGGATTAGGAATACCTTAGGATTCATGTATATATTTATATATAGACATATATATTTAGAACATGCTGCCAGCGCTCTATATAATGAATCAAAGCAAAAAGAAACGGCAGTGCACAAAGAACCTTAATAGTAGAAAGACTTATATACGAATATAATCTTCTACCTTAGGTAAGTGCAGCTCCCAAGTTATATTGATTCATAACTCAGACTATTAGCATAATATAGCCTGATAAATACATTCAACTATCAATAGCTAGTTATAGATATTTATATTTATATATACAAGCAAGGATACATATAATTTTGCATAGCTAAACTAAATACATAGCTTCGCAGAATGAATACTTCAGCAGAGCTGATAGATCCGCAAAGTTAATAGCTCCGCAAAGCTAAATAAGGAAGCTCTATAACGCTAGGCAAGACCAATAGCTTAGTGAAAGTTATATATATATATATAACCAATCTTGGATAGTTCCTAATTGTACTAATAGCTAAGTAACAAACATACCATAAAGTTACTAAAGCTTTCTTATAGGTGAAGATGTCTGAATTCTTCAAGTACATCGAACATTGTCCAAACATGGCTGGACCCCTTCTGGATGATGTATTGGAAGGAGACAGTGAAGGCGAATTAGAGTTAGGGACACTGTTCATCTCTGATAGCTCCACTGAGATAGTAACTGCATCCATAGAGATAGTCACAGTTCCACCCTCAGACGATGAACCTGAGGAATTGGAAACAGATGTTCCCGCCCTCACTGCTGCAGAGGTGTCCGAGAGCTCCGGAGATGAGGAAGAGTATGGAGCAGATGATGAGAGAGATAAACTGGATGGAATAGAAGCAGAGGAGAGGAAGTCCCAGCAGGGGGATGACGAAGAGGTTCCTAATCTGGAAGATGCCGGAAAAGAAGAAGAGGAGTTCACCAGAATGTGGAGAGAACTGGGCCTGCAACCAGACAGGGGACAGGTGGACTTGGTGAAGGAGAATAGGCAGAAGGTGCGGGGCCGGATTGATGCTATATGGCAGGAGTTACGCCTAGTAATAATGGAAGCATTTGAGAACAATGGCGGAATGCTCTACAGCGAGGAGGAACCTCAGCTCAAGGAGGAATTGGCGCTTGTCACCAATATGTCTCTCATCTTGGAGCAGCGGCTGGAGCTGTTACAACTCCTAGCCATGGAAGTCGAGTTCAGTCCAGAATATTAATATCCTAAATATATAATATGGAATCAGTAAACTTAGATTAATAAATATAAACTAAGAGAGTTAATTATTGTGTTTGAAATTCTGCTGTTGACCAAATAAAGCTCGGGGTTTACAACACAGTTGATCATTAAGATTGATCAGTATAACCTGCAGTTCTTGAGGCTCCAAAAGAGGATAGGGTTGTCTGACAAGCACAAGCAGGTCAATAAATAGAAATTGGGATGTAGTCATTTGAAGAGGATATTTGATGTTGAAACGTGATTTCAACTGATTGATCTTCAGATGTGGAACAGGACTGATGCAAGAATATCTTTACCAGAGCTTCTTATCTACAGTTTGATCCTACATCTTAAATTCACCCATCTCCACTCCCAGTCAGCTCTTTAACAAAGATCTTATAGTGATCTAGAGGGATCTCACGGTGATCTACAGCACATAGCTAGTCTAGAAATTGTCTAGGTATTGTTTAAATCTAGCAGATCATGAACTTGTGAGTAAAGTACTATCAGAGATCAATTGTAGTGTCAAACTGGATTAAGACATTAAGTTCTCCACTATGATTGGCAACGTAACTAGTGGAAGCAACACACCACATTCATTGTTGATTGGTTTCAAGAACATGGAAAAGGAAAATGAAGTTCTAGAAAATGAGAACTTGTCCAAACAAACCTGAGAACTTTATCAGTGTGGTTTCTCTGTAGTTTGTTACAGAGAAAAGTTGAGGATAAACTAAAGGTTGAAGCTGAGAAGAGGAACAAGGATATGAGTAAGAAGGATATTATATTGTGGGAGTGGAAGGTTGTGGGTATGAAGTGAGAAAAAAGGCTTGCAAAAACCAGGAAAATTCTAGAAACAGAGCACAACCGTCTCAGGGTCTAGGTCAAATGCGCGGTCGCAGACAAGGTTGGGGAATTTGGAACTTACAAACAACCCTAATATAGTGTTCAGTGTTGAGGATGCTGGACTAATTGGAAAAAGTGACCATAATATGATTTTAGATGAACTAAACTGCACACCCATGAAGAAGGAAAACTTACAGGAGATTCCTAATTTGCTAAAAGCAGACTACAGAGGAATAAACAACTCACTTAGAAAATATCTTTTGAGAGTGATTTTTTTAAAGTATAATACAGAAGAAGCATGGGGACTGCTCAAGACAAGGCTAGAAGACAGTGTGGTGCTTCATGTACTGAAAATTAGAAGAAGGGTCAACAATAAACCAATCTGGTTGGATAAAAAAACACAAGCAACAGTGAGAAGAAAGTTCAGACTTTACAAACGGCTAAAAGAAACCATACCCCAACAGCAGAAGAAAACTAGAAGAAACAGGAGAAATAAGCAGTTTAACTCTTACATCAGGATAAAAGCTAAGTATAGATCAACTATTGGCCCATTATTAGATAGATGACAAGGGGCTGAACTTCTCAATGACATTTTTGCCGGTGTTTTTACCATTGACAGACCAGCTCAGGTACCTTTAGTGGAAAAGAATAGAGATGAACTTATCAAAGATGTTGTCATAACAAAGGAAGATATTGTAAAAATATTAAAAAGTTGAACCCATCCTTTGCTCCAGGTACTGAGGACTAGGGCCACGCATGTTCCGATTTTTTTGAAAGCGTTCCCAACTAGGTCTTCCAAATTTTAGTTCAATCTCTTACGCGAAAATTTTTCAGCCAACAAATATATTATTATATTATTATTTAAACTTTTGCAAGATTTGTTCAAAATTTTGACAAAAATTTGTACAAATTTTTTACCATTCTCACAAAATCTTATTTTTTTTGGCAAAAATACAATCTTTTTGATGCTCACTGGAAAAATTTTGATTTTTAACGAACAAAAATTGAACACAAATTTTGCAAAAAGAATTTTTTTTTTAAATGGATTCGAAAATCTCGTCGAAAATACATCAAAATTCTCGACAATTTTGAACAAAATCAACAAATTTTGAACAAAATCAACAAATTTTGTTCATTCATTTTCGAAACTTTCGTTCAATGAGAATTTTGATGGAAACTAGGGTTTCCAGCAAAAAAATAAAAATCATTTAACGAAAATTATTTTTTTTTCGCGACCATTTTGCTTCATTTTTGCGGAACAGAAAATGCTTCCGACAATCTCATAAATTTAAGTCAGGTTGGTTTTTGTCCGATAAATCTTGTGTTACAAATCTCCTGGTGTTTTTGGAGACTGTGACAGACTTTGTAGACAAGGGATTAAATCTAGACGTTATTTATTTTGCCTTTTTCATGGCTTTTGATACTGTACCCTATCTGAGATTAATTAAAAAAATCAGGGCTCATTCTATGGGTGGGAAAATTTTGAAATGGATTGAAAACTGGTGACAACACAGAACACAAAGAGTAGCACTCAAGGGATATTCATCAACATGGAAGGAGTTGCTATTTGGGGTACCTCAGGGTAGCATGTTGGGTCCTCTTCTGTTTGAGATATTCATCAATGATATTGATAAAGCTGTAGAGTGTGTCACAATCATTAAGAAGTTTGTTGACTAGCAAAAGGGCACATAGTTGTTAATCCCACCGACTCGGAAACCCTTCAAACAGCTCTCAATAGCCTGTTCAGTTGGGCAGATCTATGAGAGATGAGATTAAACACTGATAAATGATGCAAGGTTACTATGTGGGACTCATGAACAACCAGGTCCTATCGTAAACAGAAAAAGAAAGAGATATTGGAGTTATAATCCATAAATCTCTTCAGCCATCCCACCAGTGTAAGGAGGCAGTCAGAAAAGCAAATGGTATTTTGACTCAAATTGCAAGCTTCATTCATTACAGAGACAGAAAAACCTTCTTAAACCTGTAAACAACTTATGTTAGACCCCTTATTGAATGTTCAACGCCAGCATGGAACCCATGGCTTCAACAGCATCAAGAAGTGCTAGAAAATGTACAAAAAGGGCTGTTACCATGATCTTCTGACTACACAGCAATAATAATTATGAAGACAGTTTAAAAAACTTTGAATACTTAGTCTGAAGGACAGGCGGATTCAGTGTGACATGGTCCAGACTTTCAAAATTGTACACAAGATTGATAGGGTAGATGGAAGAGTTTGGTTTGAGTTTGTGGAAGACAGAGGAGAAGAGTAACACGGCTTTCTGAAGACCCCTTCAACATTAAAAGTTAAGTATCCAATACAGAGTTGAGAAGAAGATTTTTCTCTAATCGTGTAGTTCAACAATGGAATTACCTGCCAAAAGAAATAAAATTACCAAATCGGTTGATTTCTAAAAGCCAATACATAGTGGAAACTCTGCCAGTCTGAGGATTAAAAAGAAGGAATCTGAATAAAAAAATAAATGTACCCTACTGCAAGTTTTGAAAGATGTATCTACATTCTACAATGTCCCTGTCAGTGGGGTGCTTGATTCAAGACTTTACGTAAAACAAGTATGTAAGTTAAATAGATGATAGGGTTTTTATTCGCAATACGAGCAAAACTTGATATATAGGTATAAATTCAAGTTCAAAACTTGTCCTGTTGCATGTTATTACAAAAAATCTAATTGGCAGCCAAATAATTTTTTGTACAAAAATTTTGTTTAACTACTTCTAGTCCTTGCTTTGTAAATTGGCCCCTAAAACTGTAATTTGGAAATTTTACCAACCCAAATAATTATGTAAGGCCCAACTCATCATCTTTATTTTGTCTATATTTTTTAAATTCGAGTTGTGCTCCCTTAAGCTTAGGTTTGTTATAGTTACGGGATATTTGTCAAGTGCGCAGTAAATATTCTTTTATATCATTTATGACAAATTAGTTTATTGGAAAAAATTTCAATAGACCTACCGAAGTGCTCATTAGTTGATCATAGACCTTTCTTTCTCACTCAAACCATGCCACTCACAATATGAACACATGATATTCATATATTCCTGTTTAATTCATTGAACTTTCATTACAATATAAGTTTCTTGGAAGTTCATTTAACTGTTTTGAAAATTAAATGCCTTTTTAAAAGTCAAAAAAGTAAATCCAGAAAAATTATGTATAAGCTTTCAATCATTCAGATGTTTGTCATATGAGTTTTAGGAATTTTAACTGTTAATATATTTTTCTTTAATTAAAAATAATCGTTTTGTGCATTTCAGTGAATAAAGCAGAATGGCATCAAAAAAGGAAAAGTTTAAAAAATGTGTTTGGTACGCCGTCTTCATCGCATTATTAGTAATCACCATAACTCAGCTGATGCAGAGTTTTGATAGCTGGGAGGAGAGACCCTTTGATACTATAGTGGACAAAGTTCCTAAACAGAATATCCCATATCCAAGTGTTACTGTTTGCCCAGCAGGTAGGATGATTCCTATTTCTTCTGCCCCTACCTCTCCCCCCCCCCCAACATTTTTGACATAACTGCACTTTACTAATGGCTAAAAGCTGTTTTTTAATACTAAATCCCTAACTTCCTGAAGACATATTGCCTGAATGCCTTTTTAGTACTTTGTCAGCCCATATGTAAAGAAATTATCAAAATTAAAATTAGAAAAACTAGTATTTTTCACATTTTTGAGAAGATTAAAGTTTCAAGGGTACTGTAAATCTGGCACTGCATGGAGGGTTACTAAAAAATAAGCTTTCAGCTTAAAGAGTGAAATTTTAGCGGTTGATGTGAACAAGGGAATATGAACAATCCTTGATATAAAAGGCTAAGGCTGCAAAATGCAGTTTAAACAAAGATTTTTTACCTCTAAACTATTCAAAGCGGAAAGAAAATTTTCCAATTAAAGATATGATAAAATTGACAAGGAAAGTGAAATTCTTCCGTATCAATATTTTTCCTCCTTTTTGTAAGTAAATACTTGCTATATATGGTAAATGATGATTAAAATTAAATGCGATTTTTTTAAATTTGGTTAATTTTTGCTTTTGAATCTTGGTTCTACAGTGATATTCACAAGGAAACAAAATGTATCGACAATTAGTCAGACTTCTTGACAATACTCTTTGAGCTTTGAAACAGTTTGCAGCTTTAATTTGTCAACCTAATATGATCTAAGAAACCATAATTATTTACATAATAGCCCAAGGCCTGAAATTATCAAGTTTGGTCTGCCTTTTTTGTGCTCTAAAATCACCAGAGATATAATTGTGATTATACAAACTGCATATTTGCCTGAATCAGAAAGGTACCATATTAGAGGATTGTGGTTCTCAAGCACTATTTAAACGTATGACCTTCAAAAGTAAGTAAGGAAAAAACTGTCAATAGAGAATATTTGGTTTTTGTTCTAGGTTCAACTATTTGGTCCGGAGTACGACAATTTCTAAATGAAATGGAATTCAAGGATGAATACAAAGACATGCTGAAACAATCCTACAATACACTTTTAAGGTGACATGACAGCCTGAATAAATACAGATCAGTTCAAAATAATATTGTTAAAAATTTCATTACAGAATGCTATTTTCTAAAGAATACATGTTTTCAAGTTTCTTTAAAACAATTTGCAAAAGGTTTTTAATGAATAAAACGTAATAGAATGATTGACAATTATGTAATAAATGTTGTATTGTTGGAAAGGTTGAAAATTGCAAACTTAAGACTTAAGCCTGGTGAACTTGATCCATTTATTTATACCTACCAAGAATGTTACGACTGGACTGAATATCTAAAGAACAGGTTCAATATAATATTAATTTTTATTTAAATATTTGAATCATTTTTTAAGATTGCATGGTCTTTGGTCTTTCGTCAAAAAAAATATTCATCATGATGAGTCACATTCTGCTTTTTCTAAACTTAAAGATGAACAGAACCTAAAAATAGATCTAAATCCAGTTTATGAATATATTTTCAGTTCAGAAAAAAAAATTTTTTGTTTTTTTAACAAAAACTTAGTTAACTATTTAATAGTTAGAAAAGATTTAATCATATCAGTATTTTTTAATTTTTAGTTTTTCCAAACTTGTCAATTTGGAAATTGTTAAAACTTTTTGATTTTTGTGGTATTTCCAGTTTGAAAATAGATATGGAAATATTATGAATTTATATAATAAATAACACAATTTTTAGCCACTCAGTATAGATTTCAGTTTTCATATTTTCTTACTTTAAACCTTTAAGGAGAATGTTCATCATGGAACTGAAAATATGATTAGTTCAAATCTATTTAGCCAAAACTGGAATCTCTATTTTACTGCCCAATTTTGTGACAGAAACTCAGATTTTAGTTCCTTTAATTTCTTACATTGCATTTGCATAACAGAAAGTGACTTAACACCCAATTTTACATTACACTAATGAATATAAAGGAAAAATTATCTTCCAACATTTTAACTTGGTCCATCTTCTATTAATCAATAATGTCTACAGTGTGTTAATTTTTATTCAAATTTTAATTCAATTTTGAATTGTGACTTTTGCAGAGAGTTCTGCAACTTTGCAATGTATGTGCTAGAAATGACTAGTAGAATGATCAGTGAGGATATTTTTACCAACAGAACACTAGCTAAATATCAGAAGAACAGACTAAATGTCCGCTTTGAAGAAATAGAGGGTCCAGGCTGCTTTGGTCCAGGGTTTGCTTGCAACTTAAACCTGAACTCTGTTGTTAAGCAGCCTGCTTATAGCAGGCTACCCAGTTACCTAGATCTTCTTACGGTGGAAATGGTTGAAAGTGGTATAACTGAGAATCCATTTGACATAGTTCTTCAGGTTTCTATATTCTACATTTTTACACTGTTACTATCATATTATTATAGATTTATAATCTTTTTTGATCACCCATTAAAAGTATGTTTTTTAAGAAATGGATTTTAAAATAAATTTCAAGAAAACCCTCCCAGTCTGATCAATTCTTGTAAAAAAGTTAAACATGAAAAGGGTCTTTTTATCTTAATATGGGTCTTGCATTAATACATGCATTGTAACCTGCACTTTAATTCTAAGTTGAAACAGAATGATAATCATTTAACTGTTAGGAAATGTATCTGCCTCCTCCTATCACAACCCCAGAACCAGTAACTGAGACAACTGAGTGTGTATATTGTTTATTCAAACGTGAGATATCAAGTACTCTGGATAATCCATCTTGGGAAGATGTCAGAAAACTAAACTCTACCTTTAGTTTACCTCCACCGAAAAATATTATGGTATCTTATCTACATACATATATTAAGTTGTAATCTCAGTTTGGGTGTTTGTTTGTTTGTTTGTCTGATCATAACTCAGGAACCCCTGGACTGATTTGCCTCAAATTTTGATTGGGGAACTTGGGAGACCCACAGGAATTTTTCTTGCTTGGTTTTGAGATTATAAGTTAAATGGGTCGACTTTAATAGCGAAATTTATTTTCCCGGTAAAATTGTTCAAGTAAGGGTAAACTTTGGAGTAACTTTTAGAACCTGGGTACCTCTAGGTTTCTAAGCTAGTTCATTATATGATTAAATCAATGTTATTGAATATATTTCTAAAGCAATATTTTTAGAAATATGTTATCTCAACTTGTTGCAGCCCATGGATAACTCTGTCTCAGATGTACCATGAATACTCAATGCTTTCCAAGCTACAGTTTCAGAACTTCAAGAATCTTGGAGATTTTATTGTTACCATGGCAAAACAAGCATTATATGATGAAAGCATTTCTAATTATCTGACACAAGGATTGATTGAAAACACAGAAAAAGAATTGCAAGATTTCTTGTGATTTATCCTACAAGAAATTACTGAAGAAAAGGAGTTATCCTGGAGTTTAATAGACGCTATTGATATTCTGGTAATACTAGGTAAGCCTTATCTATGCTCCATACTTCCATTTTAAGATTGATAGTTTTATAGAAATTATATTATAGGTGGAAATGAAGTAATTGGGAACAGAATTTCAGCTTATAGAAATACTTCTGGAGGACGACAGGATAGTTGGCAAAGTCTAACCAAAACTGAGAAACATTGTGTGTCTGATGAGTATGAGAAACTGTTTAACAATCTACCAGAGTTTGAGGACCCATGCATTGACCCATCCAGCATGTGTGAAGAGTTCTGTAAGAATATGGCACTAATGCAAAAACATGCAAAGGATGAGAAAATACAAAAGTTGTTGCGCTATGTCTCCCATCCAGCTAAATATTCTAAGAACAGCACCTGGACTGTGCCATTTTGTTTCACAGGAAATGAACAAGAGAAGTTTACACAATTGATAAAGAAACCAAATGTAAATACGGGATCTAATGAAACCAACTATGGATACAAATTCTGTGAATCTGTTGAACAACGTTTCACAGATGTAGGTTTATGTACAACTTTCCATGACACCAATGTGACCTATCCTCCTAAAGGAATTTCAAAGCCATTTCAAAAAGGAATCACTATGATTTTGGATTCTTTTGCATATTTTACCATTACCAGGGAAATGAGGACTTTCAGGGATTACTTTAAGGTAATTTAAACAAATAAAATTATGAACTGCCAACAAACTGAACTTTCATATTTCAGGAGTCTGAATTAAGCTTAATCTCCCCAGAAACTTTAACTGATAACAGCTATAATGATTTCTATGTATTTCTTCATTCCAAGGATGATATTCCGCTCTTTCAAGGACCTGAAGACAAAAGGATTTCATTGAGGAATGGAAAACATCAAACAACAGCCAACTATTTAAAAGAGTATAGGATTCCATTTACTGTAAAAATTACAGAAACAGAGAAGATCCTTGAAAAATACAGTATCACACAGCGTAAGTGTAGGTTTAAGCATGAACTTGGAGAAATGAAATTATTCCAAATATATTCCAAACAAAATTGTATCTTTGAATGTAAACTAGAGATGGTAAGGAAGATGTGTAACTGTTTACCCTGGTATCTGGACCTCAAGAACCAAACTGAACCTGTTTGTAACCTATTTGGGAATAAATGCTATGAACAGAGCACCATTCAAGCAAACCAACATCTTGACTTCAGCAATCCAAATAATCCACCGTGCGATTGCTTTCCAGACTGTGAGGTATCTAGAATCCAGTTCAAGAAAAGCAAAATTTGATTAAATTCATAAACTTCTAATCAAAAGATTTCATGTATTTTTAATATTTCCCAAAGAGCAGTAAACTGCATAACACAGTAAATAACAACATGGTTATGCATACTTTATAGTTGGGTTTAAAATCAAATCATCGAAAAAGAGAAATTTTCAAACTGGAAATGTTTCTTAAACCCAAAGTTGTATTTCAAGATTTTTAGCAAGATTTCAAAAACTTCATGTTGTTTAGAGTTTCCTGGATTTGAAACTTTACATACTTTGATACAAAGTAGTGAGAGCTCAAAAACTCACATAAAACTTACAAGCAGAATTTTCTAACTGGTTTTCATTTTTGTTTTTAAAATTTTCAAAAATGCACTAAATGAAAGAAAGGTTTTAAGTGTACTGGTGTTAGTCAGAAGAGCCACACCTAACATGAAAAGTGCTTATCTTGTACAGAATAAATGTAAAGTTTTCATTGTCAGGGTGTAAGCTATAATCCCTCCTCAGAGACAAGGACACCTACAGCTCTGGAGAACAGAAATATTCTTGATCTTGAATTACAATTAAGAAAAAGGGTTTGGGATGATGATGCAATGGTGATTGAGTTTAACAAAAAAAAATTCCTATTTGATTATGTTGCAGACATGCTGAAAGGTACTTTATGAAACTAAAATCCAATATGTACATTGTACAATAGTATTTTGTACTGTAAATGGATTGCTTAACTCCTTTAAATTACAAACAATACTCCAATTTTCTAAATTAAAACCACATCTTCCTTCTCAGAAGGACATAATTATCAATACTTTCTGTCAAAAAGCAATGTGTAATGTTCTGTTATCAGATACAGGTATACCATGTTTTTGGTTTCATCCTGCCCTTGAAACTTCTTGAATTTTAACCCTATCCCCGCTGGGGTACTTGAAAACCAGGATACGCTGGGGGGGGGGTCAATTTGACCCCCCCCTCTAAATCCCATGTTTTATGTCCAAATATGACAAATGATACATCATTAGAAAGCTCTTGTGCTCTACTTTTAGAATCTGCAAAAAAATTTGCAAATTTGCGAAAATTGAATTTTTTATTGCAAAATCCAGTTTTATAGTAAAAATGTTTGCAAAAAAAAATTTGTCCAAAAAATGACAAATTATACATTTTTGAAAAGCCCTTGACCATGCCATTTCAAATATGCAAAAAATTTTGCAAAATTTTAAATAACCTGATTTTTAATCAAGAAAAACTAAAAATGTGCAAATTTTCTTTGACAGGTTGTTTGCAAAAAATTTGCAATTTTTATTTCGCAAAACTTGGGCAATCCGTTTCCTTATGTCATAGGCTTTCCAAAAAGCTAAATTTTATCAAAATCTGACAAGTGAAAGTGGGTCAAAACAAAGATTTAGTTTGCTACAGGCAAAAGCAGTCATTCAGGCAGTGTGCCTGAGGACTCAGGCAGTTAGTATTAAAGCCCGGTTTTAGGCCTAAAGGGAGGGCTTTGGGTATGTAAGAAAAGTCAGAAAATTTCAACAGCCTCAGACCAATACTTTTTGAGTTATGTAAAAAAACTACAGGGGGCGGTCAAATTGATCCCCCCCCCCCAGCGGGAATAGGGTTAAGAACGCGTAATTTATAGGTTTTTTTTTGCTTTTCATTTATTTTTTGTTTTACAGCATAGGGTCAAGAACAGGATGGTTAAAAGGCTAGTTGGTGTTTTAAAAAAATCTCCAATAGCCCATAACTTTTTGGTTTTAAGCTACAAATCTAAAACTTACATATTTGAAAATGTCGAATATTAATATCAATTGGCTATCAAGAATATTAGATATGATTATAACACTACTATTTTGGAAAAGTTTTTGGAGCAAGGGGAAAATACATAATTTAAAAATTCATAGAGAAAGCTTTGTAAAGCATCATGTTATGAAATGTTATATGAAATGTGTGTATTTCTCTTGACGTAATGGCTATTTCTAGATTTAATGAACAGAAATTAAAAAAACAAAACTTAATTTAAATTTTATTTTCATTTTAATAGAATAAAGATTTCTAGAAATGTTTGAGTTTTTTTTAGAAAAAATTCCATCACCCATGAAACTATGGAACCATGTTATAATATACAGCTAATTTAACATTATAGCATGATAATTACTTTAAAGCAAGATTATAATAAAATTTACCATGAAGTGACTATGAGAGACAAAGTAAACAATAGATACCTAAAATTTATTATATGTTTAGAAGAAGGAGGCAAGATATTTTACAGATCTAACCTAACATCAGATATTGATAACATGGTAGACAAAAGACTTTGCACAGAAAGTCTCATAAACTGTCTCATCTGGCAGAGGGCTGTAAATCTTGCATCAGTTTGGTTGGATTTTGAGGACAACTATTTTGTCAAGTAAATCTCACTGATTATCTATTTTTTAACCTTTGAGGACCAAAAGGATTTTTTCTTTTTACTTCTATTTAAGGAAAAATATTTCTCATTATCTTAAAGTTGACAATCACAATTATGGTTTTTTATGAGATGGACTGAAGTTCTATAACTCAAATTTCTCCTAAGTTGACAGTTAAAAAACCACATTTTCTGAATTTTTGTAGTGGTTGAGTCTCTATTACAGAGAAAGAATTGTTTTAACTTGTATTAACAATTAAGATTAGCTCTCTCCATAAAAAAATTCCAGTTAGTGTTTGATAATTTTCAACCAATTAACCTGGATTTTTTCTTTTGAGTAGGTTTAATATATAATTTAGTAGCTGGCAACTAATTTATCCATTTTCAGGGAACATTTGATTGAAAGAGTTCCGATCGGAGACAAAATTTCATCCATTGGAAGAACACTTGGTAATCTTATCTAAATTAGCATTGAATAATTAATGCATATTTTTTCGTAGATAAATCGATTACTACAAATAGCAAAATTGTCTGTGGCAAAAAAAACAGCAATAATTCCATTGGAAAATTGGGTTTTAGTTACCACTAGAACATTTTAAACCTTTCTTCAATATTGGATAAAATCTTTTAAGTTATTATTTTTCAGGTTTGTTTCTGGGATTCTCGTTCTTGAGTATTGTTGATCTAGTTTACTGGGTTATCAAAACAGTTGAAGTACGGATGAGAAGGAGGAAACGGAAATAGAAAGGATGAGAAAGAGAAAAAAGAACGCTTGAAAAATATTCACCCCTAATGGTGATTTAGGTGTTCTTGTTTATTAGTCAGTAAGCATTTACAAACTGTAGATTTTTGGTTGGACTACACATTTTTAATAACAAACTCCATTATACTTTCTTCAATGACAGAAAGTTTATTTTGAAACAGCCTGGGCACACCTAGATGTTATAGTGACAAAGTCGACTTTGTGCAATAATTGCAATGTCCTAAATTGTAAGAATTTTCGTAAAATCTCTAGATGTTTTCTAAATGTAAACTTTTCTTCTAAAATAAATGTTTTTTTGTTGCTTTGTTTTTTTATCTTATTTCATGTTTTGATGGTATACTCAAATATTTTTTCGAGTAAATCACAGATGGTTTGATGTTTTGATGGACTCCTTGGTTCCAGAGAGACACATAGTTGAAAGTATGAATATATTTCAAACCTACAAAATACAGTTTTAATAATAACTAGCTGAAGGGCCCGGCATTGCCGATGGGAAAAAAAATTCAAGAAAAAAAAATTGGAAAAAAATTAAATAAACAAAAAATTTTGATTTTTTTAGCCATTGTAACCCCCTAGACTACCCATGAGTGTCCACAAGAAATGTTAACCAATCGGTTTAGCCATTCAGAACATATATACGAACGTCTTGTTTATTATATAGATAGATAAATAATAATGGTAAAACATTGTCTAATGATATTAATAGGAACTAGTAACTTACTAGAAGCGATTGTTTGGGTGATGAAGGAGTGATTTGATCTCAGAGGTAGATTATTGGGTCAGTTTAAAACATTTAGCTGTTACTTCTAAAATAAAACCTCATTTGTTCAACGGGAAATTGTTTGGGATTGCAGAATTATTCACAGATTGTATATTTTAAGTATACGTTTAAGTTAATACGTTTAGTGTTCAAAATGGTTGGTATTTTTGTCTCTGAAAGTAACAGAGGTAGGCCAGAGTACACTCTCTGTTATACACCTGGCCCGTTAGAAAGGTGAAGGATTAGAAGACAACATTATGCTTGGATACAGTGAGATACAGGTAGGGTTGTTAATCGTTTTTGAAAACGATCGTTTTTTGTTTCGTTTTCAGAAACGATCGTTTCGTTTTCGGAAAAAACGATCGTTTTTGTAAACGACCCACTTGTTTTGAACTTCTCGAAAACAAATAGCGATCGTTTTTGAAAACGATCATTTTTATTAAAACGATTTGCGACCGTTTTTTATACAATTGTTTTTAAAAAAACGATCGTTTTTGAAAAAATATTTTATTGACAATTATGTTAACGATCCTTAACAAAGGGTCGTCGTTAACGATCGTTAACGAAGGGTCGTCATTAACGATCGTTAACAAAAGGTCGTCGTTAACAATCCTTAACGAAGGGTTGTCGTTAACGAAACGACGAACTTTATCAAAATGGTCATTTTGGAAAAAAATTACTTGCAACTTTATTGAATGTCGTCGTACATGAAGTTTAACAGTTGTGGGAAAGTTAAAACTCCTTGATATATTCTTAAAAACTACTCAATAATAAGTACAGATGCCTGTCAGGTCGGTTTCCTCTCTTCGTTAACGATCGTTAACAAAGGTTCGTCGTTAACAATCATTAATGAAGGTCCGTCGTTAACGATCGTTAACAAAGGGTCGTCGTTAACGATCGTTAACAAAACGACGAATTTTATAAAAAATGAAAACGTTAACATCCCTAGATACAGGTTTATGTTCAATAATATTCTAAACAAATTGCAAATAAATACGAAAACCAAATGCATTATATTTTAACTTTTATACTTTTAACATGAATGTTAGTTCCAGCCGAAAAAAGAAGATCTCAAAGAATAAGGATATAGCCATCTTCTTCTTGAGTAAAATTTTCCTAAAAAGACGGTAGCTACCGAATTTTCATTTTATTATTTTCCGCTTATACTTAAATTGTTACCATTTAAAAGTGGTCAGAATAAAGGAAATATAAAGCCTGCAACTTATATGTAAGTAAGTTTACAGAGTATAGGAAAAAATATATTTAAATTATAAAAAAAGAACAAATAATTGTTGAAACTAATAATTCAAAGAAAGCAGAAGCTCTCAGGCACACCCTCCGCCTTTTGTCGGCCTCATTTGACAGGTTAATCTTCCTCCTTTTAATTCATCGTGACAAGTTAATGGGGACCTCAGCCATTTTATAGCGTATGGATCGGATATATATGGATCAGATAGCGTATGGATCAGATAGCGAATGGAACGGATAGCATATGGATCAGATAGCGTAAGGATTGGATAGCGTATGGATCAGATAGCGTATAGATCAGATAGCGTATGGATCAGATAGCATATGAATCAGATAGCGTATGGATT
>NW_019397694.1:19812-47691 GCF_000591075.1 Eurytemora carolleeae | reverse complement strand
AAGCAGGACTGGATTGTAGCAATAAGGTAATTTTCTACTAATCTAATAGTTATCTACGTAATCAATTACAGTTGTCAGCGTTCATATCAATACAATGAAGACGACTTGTCTGTTTAAATTTGAATTTATAACAACCTTTTTTATAGAGAAGCTGTTAAATTACAGCTTCTCTTTGTTTCCATGATTATGTGTATATTTATACTGTTTATAAGCTTGGTAGAAATAAGGGTGTAATGCAAAGAAAGTTAATTGCTGTCGCGTATACTCTGCGTACATATTGAAACCAGTTCTCTCTGGGCGAAATTGGTTTAGTATCCTATGAGGGTTAAAACATTTAGTTTTGATAATTTTGATAATTCACATAATAGTTTCCTATGACCAGAATATTTCATTGATTTTTTTATGAAAAAGATGGATCCCATGTCAGGCTTTGACATCCGTCTTGTGTTTACATTACCGCCCAGAGACAGTACACTGCAGTACAAAAGATTCGTACACTTCTGAAATAACTTTGCTTGCATTACATCCTTGGGTAGAAATAAAAATTTAAATCGAAAGTCGTTTTCATTGTATTGATATAAACGACGACGACTGTAAAATCAATTAATTAATCAATTGATTGATTGATTAGGAACAAAGTGTTAATGGAGAATCCTCATTATGAGTCTGGAAGCCAAGATCACGTGACTTTAACATCAGCTGATTCACAGGTATAGATTATCAGCTAAATCCCGATGTAGCTAATCAGCTGATTTACAGGTTAATAATCAACTGATTTACAGTATAAAACATCAGCAAATTTAAAGTTTGATCATCAGCGTATATGTAGATAATCTGCTAATGCAAATGTAGATAATCAGCTGATTCACAATCACATCTGGATTATCGGCTAATTTACAGTTTAGATAATCAGCTGATTTATAATAAGGAAAATCAGCAAGTTAAAAGGTAGAAAATCAGTTGATTTTCAGTATAAATAATCAGCTTATTTAAAGATCAATATTTAGATGAATTATAGGTTGATAATCAGCAGATATAAAGGTAGATACTCAGCTGATTTATAGGTTAATATTTAGCAGATTTAAAGGTAAATAATCATCTGATTTACAGATATATCATCAGCTGATTCACAGACTCAAAGTTAAACAATAAGCTGATTCTTAAGTAGATATTCAGCTGATTCACTGGTAAATAATTAACTAGTTCACAGGTAGATAATCAGCTGATTCAATAGTAAATAAGCAGCTGATTGACAGGCAGAAATTAGCTCGTTTATTTCTATTTTTGATTTAACTTTATCTTTATTTTTAAAAAGGCCCATCTGGAGTTCTTAAACTTAGGTTTTGGACAATTTTCAGATTAAGTAGCAACATTTTTGATTTTAACGTTATTAATTTTTGAAGGATATAGAAGTATTAAAAACCAGTATTGTTAGTTTGCAGGTCAGTTCTCAAATTAATTCAGTAAAAAAAATTCACATTTTTATTTTTTGTCAGATAAAATAAAATTAAAATCAAATCTAAATTGAAAATGGGACATTGGCATCTGTGCATGTAGGGTAACTTGAAAGTACGGTTAAAATCAACTTCAGAAAAAACTTTGTCCCATTAAATTTTGACTCACTCAAAAGGTGAAGTTCAAAAGTTTAAATATATTTTGTTTTCTTCTTAAAGAGACTGTTAGCATATTTTCATGCATAGATATTTCTTATGAGAAAGAAACTTATGCATAGAAACCACAAAAGAAAAGAAAAAGTTTTAATAACCAAAAACATGGATATATCTAATTCATACTTGATTAGGTATAAAGTACCATTGTAATTCGAACATTGTCATCTTTGCATTGAGGGTCACAGAAAATAACGCTTACAGTCCCTTTAACATGCTTAGGAACCAAAGAAAAAGCTGCTGAAGGAAAGAAAGGAAATTAACTTGGAGACATTGATCGTTCAAACACAGGCAGCAATGACTGGACAGGTATGCATCGATATTATCATTATCATTATTTTCATTATTATCGATATCATCATTATTATATCATTATTATCATTATCATTATTATCGATATCATCATTATCATCATTATCATTATTATAATTATTATCAGCATTATCATCATCATCATCATTATCATCATTATCATTATCATTATTATCGATATTATCATTATTATCGATATTATCATTATTATCGATCTTATCATTATTATCATTATCATTATTATCGATATTATCATTATCATCATTATCATCATTATCATCATTATCATCATTATCATCATTATCATCATTATCATCATTATCATTATTATCGATATCATCATTGTCATCATTATCATCATTATCATCATTATCATTATTATCGATATCATCATTGTCATCATTATCATCATTATCATCATTATCATTATTATCAATATCATCATTGTCATCATTATTATCATTATCATTATTATCGATATCATCATTATCATCAGAGGCCCGAAGGGGCTACGGGCATGCTCTCTCTCTGTCGTGTAATTCAACGCTGCCAACTCCTTTGGGCGTTTTTCTTGGGATTATTGTGAACGAAAAACCCCTAAATTTTGAAAATACGACATCTAGTATTCTATTTATATTATTGATTAATCAACGAGTTTATAATTTCTATATGTACCTCTAAATTGTAAATACAAACTCCAGTATTGTAATTTTAAAGGTTTAGCACATAAAATTAAAGTAAAATTCCTGTTGTTTTTTATCATAACTTCTCTTATTGAAGAGATATTGAGAAGAACAAAAAAGTTTTTAAATTTCTTCGAATGTGAATAAATTTATTCCGCATACTTTTGTGTTTAATGATCAAAACTAAAAGAGCTACGAGGTCCTAAAGTTGTACCAAATGTTGCGTAAAGAAATTGAGTCTTTGCAACAAACTCTAATTTTCTAATCCTTATATTTGTACAACCTAATAATGTAGACCTTTTATGTTTCAAACTTAGATTCTTTGATCCAACAGAATTCATGGTTTGAAATATCTAAAGTTTACGACTTTGGGTTGTGAAGTTATAGGGATTAGAAAATCATAGTTTGTGGCAAATACTCAATTCCTTTGACCTTCTTCTCTCTAGTAAAGCCTGTGTGATGGTGTAGGGACAGTGTTTTACTATATAATTTAAAATAATTTCTCTGTTTGGGATAAAATTAAGTTGGTTAAAACACATCTCTAATAGTAAAGTTATAATAACTCTGACATAATTACTTAATGTTAACTATCCTTTTGATGACCCCCCCCCCTAACAGTAGTAAATAAATGACACAAATTCTGACGAAATATCTATTCGTATTTGAAGAGAGATTAAGAACTGTTCATTGTTCGACAGCAATTTTACCCGTTTCATGGAATTATATGATCCTAGAACAGGGGGGGATGATAGTTCTCTACCTGTGTGCTCAAGTTAGCTGTACTGTACACTTACAACTGATTACTAATATTGATATACTATAAGTTAGGCCAGAATCAACTTATAATATAACAAATATGCAGTACGCTCTCGGTATAGTTTATGGCCTATACAATTAGTAAAGGATTAGCGTACATTGGGGGGGGCATATAAAAAATACTTTAAAATCTCACTTTTGCTCTTAACTAAAAAAGTTTTATTAAAAAAAAGCTTTAATCAATACTGCCTTCAGTGTAAATATATCTTTGATTATCTATAATTTTACAATATGTATCGTTTCTATGAAAATATAGATATTTTTTGAGAAACGTTTCCATCTCTATTTTTCACCCATTGCAGCTTATACCACAGTATTAAGAGGAAGTGTCTGACGAGTCCACTTAAGAAAATTACATAGATGATTTAGTAACACTTGTCATATGGAAGTTAAAAAAGGTATCAATATTTTTTCAAAAAAGAGGTTTTAAGGGGGGCACAATGTTGCCAAGGGGGGTCCCCCCCTACACAAATGCTCTCGTACGCCCCTGAAAGACATCTATTTATTTGTCTGTCTGTGTCCGTAAACCTCCAAGGTTTATGAAATTTTGATCTGAAAATGCACTATTTTGAACAGGATAATCCGCTAAATTAGTTTTTATTGGAAAACGTTGAAAAAGTGATGACCTGAAAAGCAACAGTTAAAAGGTTACTATAAAAGAGGCGTAAAGTGTCCTAAAAGGCTCCAGGGGCGGATACAGGATTTCAGCTAGGGGGGGGGGGACAAATTTTTTTAGTTACACAATAATCTCTAAAAAGTAACCAAAGAAATCTGAGGCGTGTTTAATATGGGCTCAGAGATGGAATTTAAAGAATTTGAGCCGCGGTTTAAATCTGCCAAACCCCGGTTTAAATTAAGCGCCGGCTTAAATCTTGAAACATTTGATACAATTTTAAGTGGAACCAACCATATTTAAGCCGCGGCTTTAATTTAAACCGCCGCTCAAATTCTTTAAATTCGGCCTACATTTGCCATAATTTTCTAACTCTTAAAAATTTTTCTAAAAAATGGGCCAGATTTTCCGAAATCCCAAATTTAGCTTTGTAACAATGCTGCCGGGAAAGATATGAACACTAATACGGGAGGAAAGAACTTGCAACAAATCAATGACAATACAATACTTCTCCATAGAGCAGTACCTTAACATTATTGCTCATGGGCTGCCCCCTTTATTAGATTTTTTAATTGTAGTTGTCTCGATAAAAAATATGTTAACTGTAACCATATAATTGTAGTTGTCTCGATAAAAAATATGTTAACTGTAACCATATAATTGTAGTTGTCTCGATAAAAAATNGGAGATACGAGTTTGATAACTTATAAACATTAGACCTACACATTAAGAAGAAGTTTGCCCTGGATACTGGCAAGTTCTGTACTGTTACGTGGATTTCTCCGAAGTTTTAACTAACCAGCATTGAAATATATAGCCAAGATCCAATATTATGTGAAATATAAATATAAATTTAAATGTAAGAAAAAGATAAGATAAATTCTTAAAAATCGTCTCCTCTGAAGTCTCATCCTCTGTGGGTAACCCTGTAACATAAAAATAAACATTTTATATTGAAATTGAATTGAGCATTTTTATTAACTGGTCAACTTTTATATAATTATACGTTAAATGTACATAAAATAAGGTGAACTGTGTACGGCAAGAACGGCAATGTATACATGGAATAAGGTTAATGTTGTACTGCGAGATATTGTACAGTGTACACTGTGCATGGCAGATTTGTACTGTACAATTATTGCATAGTACATAGGAATAATACAAAGCATAGCATAAACATTAGGCGATCATATTTCCAGGATTATTTTTACAAAATAATTTTCACAACAAAAATAAAAAATGGGTTAGGGGGTGATTATGGTTCAACGACATAGGGTCAAACGGCCAAAAAACGCGACAAAGGGTTAAAATGGAAAAAATATTTTATGTATTATTTCAGGGTTAGGTTAGGTTAAGACAATTTCTGGGCCGAGCGATGCGGCTACTAGTTCTAATGAACATAAAAATAGTTTAAATAAACCAAATTAGTCTAAATTAATTTTGCCCGTTTGTCTCACTTTTTGCCCTTTGTCGCGTTTTTGACCGTTTGTCGTTTGACCCTAAGTCGTTGGAGCATATGTCGGTAAATCGTAAATAATATTATTTTTTTAAGTAAGGGTCACTTGAAAATTTGTCCTTTATTTCTGTTATCAAGGGAGCCCCCACCCCCATTAAATTAAATTTAAATAGGGCGCTGGGACATTTCATAGAAAAACATTTCATAGAGAAGACATTTCATAGAGAAAACTAATACTGTAAGTAAAAGTAACCAGGATTCAATCCTAAAAAAAGGACAGTTTGCTCGAAAAATTCATCCCAAATGTTATGGTCGGCACCTCCCGGCTCTTCGTGGCTAACAACTGGCTCAATCAAAGAAACACTCAAAAAAACCTTTAATACTTTCCTAAATGATCATTTCATGGATAAGACATTTCATAAATAGGACATTTCATAGATAAAGACATTTTATAGACAGAGAAGATTTTCCATAGACATAGGAGATTTTTTTTACAAGTGATATTTTTTCTATGAAAAGTCTTATCTATGAAATGTAGGTCATGTCTTTCTTCTACAGGGTCAGAGAAACAACTGAGAAGTGGCAGTTTTTTCAATTTTGTTTTGCGGATTTTTAACAATTTACTCGAGCATTTTCATTCAACAAAAGCACTATTAGTGAAAAACTTTTATTCACAAATGAAAACGTTGAATTATAAGTTCTTAAAAAATCAAAATGAGTGAAGTACTGTTCAAATGTAATGCTTTTTTAATTGTTTCGTTGTAGCAATGTACATGGGGAGAATTATCTTTACATTTTCCATTGTCTATGAAAAATTGAAGAAGACAAAATTTCGTAAATAAAAAATCTTCTCTGTCCGTGGAAAATCTTCTTTCGTTAAAATGGCTTACCTATAAAATGTCCTATCTATAAAATGTCCTATCTATGAAATGTCCTATCTATAAAATGTCCTGTCTTTGAAATGTCCTATCTATAAAATGTCCTATCTATAAAATGTCCTATCTATGAAATGTCCTATCGATGAAATGTCCTTTCTATAAAATGTCCTGTCTATGAAATGTCCTATCTATGAAATGCCCTATCTATGAAATGTCCTATCTATGAAATGTCCTATCTATGAAATGTCCTATCTATGAAATGTCTTTCTTTAAAATGTCCCAACACCTTAATTAGTCTTTGATATTTGAACAAAAATAAAAAGTTTGAACAACACCTGAGCTTTTTTAACAATGGTGTAATAAAAACCTAAATAGTTTTAATAATTTTTAACCATATACATTATACAACTAGCCCGAAATTTTAAATAACTCAGTTATTTTTGAAGGTACATGAACAGGCAGACCACGTTTATGAAATTCCAGAATTTAAAGAATCTAAGTTTTAACAGAATCGCGAACGAATGTCGCGTGGATGAAAGACGCTCAAACGCTGTATTATTAAAAGTTAAGATTGATTAAAAATGATACATTTCTTTAAATTAAACAAAAATAAACTACTTTTACGATCTATTTTGGCAAGACTTCTCAGTTATCAATTTAAAATGTGAATTCAGAAATGTAAAAGTAATTTCTCTCAGTTTTTATTTGCTCAGCAAATAATAAATGTGCGATTTGTTAACAACAAAAAATATTAGAATAAATAATATAACAATGTTCTCTTCAATCGACTAGAAGTCAGAAAAGAAGCAAATCAGCTGTTATCTAAAATTAAGGAAAGCAGTTCCATGAAGAAATTTGATGACTACCTTATGAAGTTCAATAAACTATAAACAAGATGGCGTATTTGTGTGATGCACTATATAGATTTAGAGATTGCTGAAAATGCTGAGGATTTTCCGAAATCTGTCTGAAAACTACATTTTTGTGAAGTCCAGGAATGCTCTTCTTGCACCCTCCTCCTCGACAAATTTAAGAAATGATTTTGTGCGATCTTCCCTTGAGATTCGTTACTATGCTCTAAACCCTGATCGAACCAGAGCTAACAATTTCCCAATATTCAGTGGGAATCTTGACTTTTTGACTTTCTTTTGATGACCGATAAATTGACATCTGATAATAAAGCTGAGATCAAATCGTCTCCATAGCCGACAAGGTTGAGAATGGTGGAGGTAAAACTTCTTGTAGTGAAGATTAAAGATGTTATAAATAAAACATTTAAATTTACTCTAACAGGAGCTGCAGCAGTAACAAGCTTTCTCCTTTATCATGGAATCAAACCTTGTCCAAGTTTGATGAAACAAGGATGGTAGAAGTAACTCGCTGTGACTCCCGATTGCTTGAAAAGTTTCGTGTGACCTTGAGTTGACCTGTAAAATGAAATGAAATGATGACTGTGTAAACTATGAATCATAAAGTTAAGAGGAAAAAAGCACATGAAGAATCAATGTGGGGTTTTTATGAATCATCAGCTAGGCATGGTGTGGAAAATGAAGCTGAGGGACCTGACCAGAGGACCCCTCCAAATTTAGGTTTGGATCTGGTAACCTGAATGAGGTGGAAT
Organism: Eurytemora carolleeae; assembly: GCF_000591075.1. Classification (NCBI taxonomy): domain Eukaryota; kingdom Metazoa; phylum Arthropoda; class Copepoda; order Calanoida; family Temoridae; genus Eurytemora; species Eurytemora carolleeae. The sequence goes on along the minus strand of NW_019397694.1, from coordinate 39,645 downwards.
GTTATCCTGGTAGGGAACTAGCTAGGACATGTGCTAGGCTAGGACAATCTGCTACTTGGAGCAGGCCTGCCTTTTTTGCCTTTGAACCCACCAAATCCTTACTTTTTATATTAGAACCTAAAAGGAATAGGATTGGTGTCTTTGATGCTAATACATATGTGTTCAAATCATGGTTTTCCTGTCATGGTCACACATACGGAAATGTTGGCGGAAGATCAATGTTCACAGCTCAAAAGAGAATAAAATGGTAAGATTGTTAACAGCGCTGTTGTAATGCTGGCAAGATTAACGGCTGTGATGTAAGTTAAGTTGTCATGGTAACAGCTGTTATTGAATCAGCTTTAAGGTAGTTGGCTGCAATTTGATCAGCTGTTATTGAATCATCAACTGTTATTGAATCATCAGCTGTTATTGAATCAGCTGTTAAAGCGCTGACTAGAGAAAATCAAAATGTCCGCTGTCAGCTGATTTTAGCCGACGCCATGATGCCTCGCTGCCTCTGACGCCAAGCTATCAAGCTGCGCCGGATTAAGCTGATGAATGCTGTTGGCTGTTGCAAGAATAGTTCCATGTGATGTTGTTATCTGCTGCAACGTAGTTCCAGATATACTGTTGGTGTAATGAATCTGTTGGATATTATCCCCCTGCTGTTGCACGGATGTCTGGAGCTGTTGCAAGCCATCACCCGCCTGTTGGACTGAAGTCTGCAGCTGTTGAATGTTAGTAGTTTGCTGTTGCAATGATGTTTGTGGGAATGTAAATTGAAAAGGTTGGAAGGGTTGTTGAACCTGAAAACAAATAGATTTTAAACGAAATAAAAATGTACTGTGTACTGTGCACTGTACCTGTACTTGGAATGTAGGAGTGTACTGTGTACTGTACCTGTACTTTGAATGTCGGGAGTGTACTGTGTAATGTACCTGTACTTGGAATTTAGAAGTGCACTATGTACTGTATGAAATGTAGAAGTGTAATGTGTACTGTACCTGTACTAAAATGTTGAAGAGTGTACTGTGTACTGAACACTGTATTTGAAAGGTAGTAAAACACTGTGTACTGTACCTGTACTTGAACTGTAAAAGTGAACTGTGTACTGTACCTGTACTTGGAATGTAGGAGTGTACTGCCCGCCTGGCCAGGATATAAGAGTTGAGGCAGGTATACTTGATATACTGGTAACAGGAGATGCATTGGAGATAGAGATACCATTACTTAGTACCTAGATAGATAGATAGAAATAGATAGATGGATAGATATAGATCAGTGCTCAGGATCCGGATCCGTTGGATCCGCAAGATTTTGGCTTCCTGGATCCGGATCAGGATCAAAGGGGTAAAATATCAACCAAAAACGGCTAATAAACATTTTTACTCCAAAACCCAAATCTGAACTTTTGAAAAAAGAGTTATTATAAAAATTTCCTCATTTCTGAATTGTTCATCAAGTTTCAGGATAAAAATCAGCGAAAAATTAAAACAAAAAATTTGAAAATTATTTTGTGTTAAAAACATTCAGTAAATCTTTAAGAAATGACCTGGATCCAGATCCAGTGCGGATCCAAGATCCCGGATCCGCATCAAAATTAAATGGATCCTAAGCACTGATATAGATAATAATAATCTATTACTTATCCTAAGAAATAGATGGAAGAATATATTGATGGATAGATAGATAAAAAGAGTTATAGATAGATTATTAAGTTGCCCTGAAGAGTTAAGTTTGATAAAAACAAGAAACATTATATAGACAATAAAAAGTAAAACATGTGCTAATGCTATTTAATGAAGTTACATAGATAGATAGATAACCAAAAAAGTGTTTTTCTAGGAACTGCTTACAAAAGGTATTTTTTTTAAAGAATTATAAATGGCTTTTTCGTTTTAATAAAAAAAAAAAGTAGAAATCAAAATTTTGAGAACCATATTGAATATTTATATTTTAATGGCACTTTAGTAAAGTTTGTCGAGGAAAAAGTTTTCCCCCCATTCCTTCATCAAGACAGTACTTATATCAATGTCTTTTTCACTTTCACTAGTGATTTTTTTCACTTTCATTGGTGATTTTTTTCACTTTCACTGGTGATGTTTTCACTTTTATTATCATTAAAACCCATTTGCAACGGCTATTCTAAGTTTTTTTGGTGAAAATTATATTTTGTAATTCCCAGAAGAATACTATTTTGTTTCTTGAAAATTATTTTATACTTAGCTTGGGAACCCAGCTTTGTCTTGAAACAAAGTTTACTTCATAAGAATCAACTTATTTATCTTTTAAACCTGGATAAGAACATTCCCATGCTTCTACAAAGTTTCCCAATCAAAATTTGAGGCAAATCGGTTCATGGGTTCCTGAGCTATGCTAAGACATAGAAAAAGAAACAGAGATTACTACTTAATATAAAAAGATGTTTTCTACCTGGTTAGTTGGTTCTGTTTTGATAGCTACAGGTAGGGAGGCTGGGTTCAGTTGAACAGATATACTTTGGTTGCTTTGATTTACTGATTGATTAATTGATTGATTAATAGATTGATTGATTGGTTTCGTATCAGCTGTTTCTACAGGAGGGGTTCCCAGCTGAGAGAGAACGATGCACTGACGTTTAATACAAGCTTTCTTTAACCGTCCAGGGCCACCGTATCTAAACCAAAAATTATTGTTTCAAAACTTATAAAAATAGAAACATATCCCCTCCCCACCAGTAATTTTTAATGCATATATGGAGAAATAAATGTTTTCGGGGAAAAATAAAATTTGAGAAAAACCCTTGAAAGAAACGAAAAACTTAAAGCATCACATTTTAAAGGTAAAACAAGACTCCCCCCTGCGGAAAAAACAACATTCTTTTTTCCCTTGAATTAATTTATGAGAAGAAATATTCACCTTTTCTGGTCTAGGCAGTTCCTACACTGCCTACAGTCCTGGGTCTTATCCCGGTTCAAGCAGCCAGGACAGTTCCCACACCTAGCTCTCTTCCTTCTCTTAGATTCAGGACCTTCACTACCCTAGATAGATAGATAAATGATAAATAAATATATAGATGGATAGATGGATGGATGGATAGATAGATAGATAGATAGATAGATAGATAGATAGATAGATAGATAGATAGATAGATGGATGGATGGATGGATGGATAGATAGATAGATAGATAGATAGATAGATTGATGGATATATAGATAGATTCTCTTAGATTCAGGACCTTCACTACCCTAGATAGATAGATAGAATAGATAGATTGATAGATAGATAGATAGATATATTGATGGATAGATAGATAGATTGATGGATATATAGATAGATTCTCTTAGATTCAGGACCTTCACTACCCTAGATAGATAGATAGAATAGATAGATTGATGATTACCTGTGTAAGTGAATTATTAAAATCCTCCTCGTCTCCTTTCTTCTTCTTCTTTGCAGATTTCTTCTTCCCGCTCGCGCCGCTGTTGTTCATACTATCGCTGTTGTTTATATTGTTAATGTTGTTGATGTTGTTGATGTTGTTGATGTTGTTAATGTTGTTTGAATTATTTAGTTGTTGATTGTTCAAACGAAGAGGAGCGAGGGTAACTGTAGTAGGAGATGCCGTCTCAACCTAAATAAATGTTGAATTTGAAAATCTAAAGAGAAAAAATAAGGGAAGAATTTCCATTAGGATCAGGTTAAGATGTACATTTTTTTCTTCCTTAAAATTAAAAAAAAAAAGGCTGTTGGCTGCCTTCATTCTCAGTCCCCTTTACCTCACATTGGATACTGGTCCTGTCCTGTCCTGTCCTGTCCTGTCCTGTAATGTTCCGTCCTATCTTATTCTGTCCCATACTGTCATGTCCTGTTCCGTCCCTTTCTGTCATGTCAGTACTGTCCTATCCTCTCGCGGCCCGTTCTCTCACATCCCGTCCTGTCTTGTAATGTACCGTGCTGTCCCGTACTGTACCGACCTGTACAGGCGGATGTGGATTGTCAGAAACCAACCAGTCCCATTGCCGACCAAAGCTTGACAAAGCATCCTAGTACACAATTATTTAATCATAAAAAAATTCATCGTTTATTATTATTTCTTACTTTGAGAAAACCCCTACGAAACTATCTTAAGTCTCAATTCATTAAATCATTTTGAAGAATGGCATGTCATTCTAAATATGCTACATTTTCATGAGTATCCTGAAGAATGTCGTCATTGTTATAAATTATGTCCAAACTATGGGACACGATCAATTTTAAAAAGAGAAACAGTTTACTTTTTTCCTCGTGACTTGGTTACAATTTTGTAACCCACATTAAATTGACAGATATAATTCCGTTTATAACAAATGTGATATATAAGGATTCATAAGGAAGTGGAATCTGTAAGAGGCCCCAATGTGGACCCCCCAGTATGTAATCCTATATTAACTTGTAAACTATACGGAAATTAAAATTATCTAGGTTTAAAGTTTATTATTATCAAAACTTTAATTCATAAGTAAACTAGTTTTAAAAAATAATTGATTTGATGAAGATAACTAATTTAAAGTAAAAACTGAAGCAAAGGTTTATAAAATAAATTGAAATTGAAAAAGTATTAAGAAGAGAGGAGACCAAATATAACGGGGGAAAAAATTCTCCAATATCAAGCTGTAAGAGGTGCAAGGTTATAATGCAAGGAAAGTTATTTCAAAGGTGTACGCATCTTTTGCACTGCAGTGTACTGTCTCTGGGCGGTAATGTAAACACAAGACGGAAGTCGAAGCCTGACATGGGATCCATCTTTCACATACAAAATCAATGACATATTCTGGCCATAAGAAACTATGATGTCAATTATCTAAATTAAATGCTTTTAACCTCCTCGGATACTAAACGAACACTGATGTATCTATTATTGTTTACAAATTCCGCCCAGAGAGAACTGGTTTCAATAATTATGCAGAGTATACGCAACTGCAATTAACTTTCCTTGCATTAGTTCCTTGAAAGGCGTCTGTTCTGGGATTTGGTACCAATGCAAACAAAAACTATAAACCTAATTTCAAGTGCCCCTCTATGCAAAGATAGCAATGCCCGATTTACAACGGTATCCTTGAAACCATAATCTGATACAAAAATGTTGAGAATACCGCGTCGTTTTTCTGACTCTAAATGTTTCTGTGAATTTCTCCTTTGTTTCTTAAAAACAAGAAATGCGCAAGTCACTTTTGAAGAGAAATCACAAATGAAAATATTGAGAAAAAAGCTAAAATTGAAGAAAAATACAGGGAAGAAAAAATTATAAATTTTACCTCTAGTTGTGTTTGATCAGATGTAAGTTTATCAAATTTATCCACAAACTGTTTAACTGCTGCACAAGCTGTAGCATTCTGCTTTAGCATACATCTAATCATATATAGTTAGAACCAGAAAACATCTAAACATATACAGTGAGAACCAGAAAACATCTAAACATATACAGTTAGAACCAGAAAACATCAAAACATATACAGTGACGACCAGAAAACATCTAAATATATACAGTGACGACCAGAAAACATCTAAACATATACAGTGACGACCAGAAAACATCTAAATATATAAAGTAAGAACCAGAAAACAATTAAATATATACAGTAAGAACCAGAAAACATCTATATATAAACAGTGAGAACCAGAAAACATCTAAATATATACAGTGACGACCAGAAAACATCTAAACATATACAGTAGGAACCAGAAAACATCTGAACATATACAGTAAGAACCAGAAAACATCTAAATAAATACAGTGACGNTTTCTCTGAAATGTATGTTTAAGATATACCAGTAACAAGAATAATAAATTACACAACTCGTAGCACCATTCCTGAAGTAACAGGAAGAACAAGGACAATTATTTGAATAAATCAATGAAAACCTATGTCAAGTAACGAAATAACAGAAATGTATTGTCAGATAAATGATCTTATAAGGAACGAAGAAAAAAAGGAAATTAGATACCAGGATTGGCAGGATATCATTAAACAACAATCACCAAGAAATACACAGAAAACTTAAAAAGCTTTGTTTACAAATAAAGTGTACTGCAGTTACATGGATAAATCAAAACAAAGCTTAGATTGAGCAGCCCTTGTATTTGTTTATATTTCACCCAAAAAACTGCAGTACAACAAGTTATAAACAAGCTATGGGCGTTCTAACATTAAAAATGGGATCAAAATAAAAATCGCTTCTATGTTTGTCTGTCTGTTGGCTTGTTTGTATCAAATAAACGACAAAACGGCAGAACCGATCGGGCCCAAATTTAGTGTGGGACCTTACATGACCCCAGTGAAAAATTTTGATTTTCGTAAAATTTTAAAAATCCACGAAAAAATTGTAAATGCTAAAAGATTGAGCAACAATTAAAAGTGGAAATGGAAGATTTAATATTTTAATGAAAAAATACCTAAGAGCTTCTATGGTTCGTTCCAACTTCTCCGCAATATCTGACAGATCTAAAATATCAATCAGGGGTAAATAGTTTTCTTGATAAAATAATAATTATTATTAATATTGTAATGATTAAAGCTATTCAATCGATTACAATTACAGATATAAATCTAAGGGATTTTCGAGATCAATCATTTGCTCCCTCTGGAGAGTAAAAAGCAGCTTCTGCTGTACTAGCTGCAGGGTAATCTAGTTCTCCTCTGTTCTCCGGTAGCTCTGTTCATAGAACCACCTGGAGAACATATCTTGGTCTGTGGTTGGACTGGTTGGCCGGTAGTTGGACTTGTTTGCCCTGGATATCCTAGTTCTCTTGTACGTCCTGGAAGTCCTAGCTCTCCTGTGTGTCCAGGGTATCCAAGTTCTCCAATGTGTCCTAGGAGTCCTAGTTCTCCTATGTGTCCTAGAAGTCCTAGTTCTCCTAGGTGACCTGGAAGTCCTAGTTCTCCTATGTGACCTAGAAGTCCAAGTTCTCCTATGTCACCTAGAAGTCTATAGTTCTCCTATGTGACCTAGAAGTCTATAGTTCTCCTATGTGACCTAGAAGTCCTAGTTCACCTATGTGACCTAGAAGTCCTAGTTCTCCTGTGTGTCCTGCAGCTATTTCTACCACAGATATGTGAAGAACTGTCTGTAAAAACAGTGTCGTTTGCCTCAAGATTATCTTATTCCTCGGCTGCTTGTACAACAGATATGTAAAGAGCTGTCTGTAAAGAACAGCGTTTCCTGTATCAAGATATTCTTGTTCTTCTATAATGGAAATGTGGAGAGCTGTCTGTAAAGAGCAGAATCTCCAATATCAGGTTTAGCTTCTGCACTTGGAGTCCTAGGTCTTGACCGAATCTTCAGCTGCTCCAGATATATGAAGAGCTATCTGTAAATATCAGCGTCTACCATATAAGGATGAGGCAGCATCTGATATCAAGGATATCATAGTTCTCCTCAGTTTCTAGGAGATCCTAGCTTCTCTCTGTACCCCGGGGTTCCCTAGTGGGTAGTTAAGACGGGCTGGTATGAGAGCAATTGGTCCGGTTATAGAAACTAAAGGGGATGAATCTCTTGATGAGACTAAGTATATCTTGGATATCCTAGTTCTCTTCTGTATCCTTATGGGTAGTTTAGATGGGCTTGTACGAGAGTAATTAGTCCGGTTCCAGAAACTGAAGGGGATGAATCTCTTGATGAGACTGAGTATATCTTGGATCTCCTAGTTCTCTTCTGTATCCTTATGGGTAGTTTAGACGGGCTGGTACGAGAGTAATTGGTCCAGTCCGAGAAACTTAAGGATCCAAATGTCTTGATGAGACTGAGGAATCCGAGGATGCACATTCGTAGATAATGATGGGGAAGGAGGCAAGTGTCTCTAGTGGGCATGTTAACGATCTATCTATCTGTTAGCTGTATAATGCTTAAGTCCCCCAGCCTTTCTATACAAACGGGAGATTAAACTCTACGTCTGTATTCTATAAAGATCTGGAGTGCAGTGTCCAATCTTCAGGTTCTATATTTTGCTTTGACTACGAGAACAAAGAGAGAAAGGGGTGAGGAGAGAGAGTTTAGTATGAGTAACCAATGTTTTAATTATTACAATATTGAATAAATAATTTTTGAGGAGAACTAAATATTTTTTGGGGGGGTAAAAAGAATCAAAAAGGGTGTATGAGGATCATACGCAGATGAGATCTTCAAGAAGCCCCATCTTGGGTAACCCAGACCGCCAACACCTGTATCTGACCCTTACTGGTGAGATATCATCTGAATAGTTTACAAGAATAATGATGATTTTTATTGCTCCTGCGAGGAAAACATGGATGATTGGACATCCAAAGTCAAGTTTTTTTCTCATTCTTTTCGATACTTTTAAGTTTTAACCCTAAAACGTCAATAATTTTCCTCACCCTAAAAAATCAGATTCCTAACATACGTGAAAAAAATAAAAATATTTTCAAAATGGTCAATTTTCTAGAAGTTTATGTTTCACATGTTTTTGGTTCAAAAAAGGATCAAAACACCCGAATTTTGGTTGTTTTCATTGTTTTTGATACACCCTGTAAGTTTACCTAATTCTATAAGTTTTCCGTCCAGGTGTTCTCCAACACTGGAGATAGGAGCAGTGACGGGTTCAGTCTTTATATATTCACTCTTCATCACAACCTTAAAGGGAGGATTCACGATAAATAATCTATTAAAGGGACAATTTAGAATCAATAAATAATCTTAGAGGGCGAATTCACGATTAATAATTGAATTCAAGAGAGGATTCAAGATAAATAATACATTATTTTAAAGGGAGGATTCACGATAATAAACAAATTAAAGGGAGGATTCATGATAAATAATCAAATTAAAGGGATAATTCATGATAAATAATCAAATTAAAGGGAGGATTCACGATAAATAATCAAATTAAAGGGAGGATTCTTGATAAATAATAAATTATTTTAAAGGGAGGATTCACGATAAATAAACAAATTAAAGGGAGGATTCATGATAAATAATCAAATCAAAGGGAGTATTCATGATATATAATCAAATTAAAGGAAGGATTCACGATAAATGATCAAATTAAAGGAAGGATTCAAGATAAATAATCAAATTAAAGGAAGGATACAAGATAAATAATCAAATTAAAGGGAGGATTCAAGATAAATAATCAAATTAAAGGAAGGATTCAAGATAAATAATCAAATTAAAGGGAGTATTCATGATATATAATCAAATTAAAGGAAGGATTCAAGATAAATAATCAAATTAAAGGAAGGATTCAAGATAAATAATCAAATTAAAGGGAGGATTCACGATAAATAATCAAATTAAAGGAAGAATTCATAAAAAATAATCAATTTAAAGGAAGGATTCGCGATAAATAATCAAATTATAGTTTAAAGCAAAACAATTATTAAATTCTATGAAATGCTTCTGCAAAAATGTTGGATTTTGGCACCAAAACTCATTAATATTTATTTTGTTAAAAATGACATGAAACCGAAGAATTTCTGGTAAAAAAGAGTAAAAAATGGTTGTCACGCAAAACGTACGAAGTTAATCCAAATTTCGCTCGAAAATTATAAATTCATTATTTAAAAATATTCAAAATCAGACCTGATGGATAGTAATACTAATATATATATACCTGATGCAATGGTGTTTGTGTGTGGGGGGAGGAGAGCAGTGTGTGCTGAGGTTTGATGGCAGTTAGGTTCACAGTGCTCGTCAAACTAATTAATAAATCAATCAATCAATCAATCAATTTACCTACCAACCAACCAATCATCCAACCAACCAATCATCTAACCAACCAATAGCCATTCAAACAGCTAACCAACCAATCAACCAACCAACCAAAAAACACCAACCAACCAACCAACCAACCAACCAATCAACCAACAAACCAACCAATTAACCTCTCAGCCATGATACCAACCAACCAACCAAACAAACCAACCAACAAAACCAACCAATCAATCAATGAACCTCTAATCTATGATACCAACCAACAAAACCAACTAATCAATAAATGAACCTCTAATCTATGATACCAACCAACAAAACTAACCAATCAATCAATGAAACTCTCAGCCATAATACCAACCAACCAATCAATCAATGAACCTCTCAGCCATGATACCAACCAACCAATCAATCAATGAACCTCTCAGCCATGATACCAACCAACAAAACCAACTAATCAATCAATCAATCAACCTCTTAGCCATGATACCAACCAACCAACCAATAAGTGAAAGAGCAAATAACCCAAAGAACCTGGAAAGGTTAGCTCCTACAGGTTCCATTGTCTCCTGAAAGTATCCTTCAAACCCTTCCTTCAAGTGTGAGGGAATATCCTGGAATAATAAAGATTTAGAGATCATAATAGAGATCACAATATATTTTGAAAATCCATCAATGATGTATATACTGTGTACCAGTGCCTAGGATCCGGATCCGGATCCTTAAGATTTTGGATGAATATGCGGATCCACGGATCCGGATCCAAGATGCAAAATATCAACAAAAAACTGAGGAAAAAAAATTTACTCTTAAACCCAAAATCTGAACTATTGAAAAAAGAGAGATTATAAAAATTTCTTGATTTCTGAATGATTCATCATGATGATTTTAGCATAAAAAAAAATAAAAAAAAATAAGACAAAAACTTGAAAATTCTGCTTTGTTGAAAAAATTCAGTTATTTTCATGGAAATAACCTGGATCTGGATCCATTTTTTTCCAAGTGCGGATCCGGATTTAATGGATCCTAAGCACTGCTGTGTATTAAGGTCAAACTTATGAATTTGAAGACACTGGATCAAGCATTTATAAATTTTAGTCGCCCATAGGATTGAATCTATTAATCTTGATTATCCCGTTGTCGAAACAAGCATTTATCCTTCAAATCCCACAGTAGATATTAAAGCATTTATCCTTCAAACCCCAAAGTATATATTTAAGCATTAATCCTTCAAATCCCACAGTAGATATTGAAGCATTTATCCTTCAAATACCTGTGATTTAAAACTTTCTACACTGAATATATTAGTTCCAGCAGTTGTCAGGTGATTGTGGTAGAAGTGGATTGATACCTGAACATAACAGATTTTATCATTAAAGGGATTGTTCAGATATTTGAATGAAAAGGGTGCTACCAATCTCAACAAACAGAACATTTTAATGTCACGTCTTGTTTGCTTGTTTGTCTGTCCGTTTATACCCTTAAAAGTTTTGTCTAATTAAGTATAAATTAGATATCAATGTTTAAGATTCAGAAATCTGATTATTTTCAATTGTGGTTTCTCTGCAAGTTATAAACAGACCTTGCAAGGATATTTCTGTTGTTTATTCCTCTCCGTTTCCTCGGGTCCGCTTATTCTCATCTCAAGCTTGGCAGTACAATCCTTCTTCTGGTCGGTAGGGGCACATCTAGATCAATTAATCAATCTATCAATAAACCAACCAACCAATCAAACCAATCAAACCAATCAATCCAATCAATCCTATCAATCCAATCGATTCAATCAATCCAATCGATCCAATCGATCCCATCCAATCCAATCCAATCCAATCCAATCCAATCCAATCCAATCCAATCCAATCCCATCCAATCCAATCCAATCCAATCCATCAATCATTCAATCTTCTTATATCTATCAGTAAGTAATATTAGGAAGAAGTAGCTAATTTATTTTTAAAATAAAACAAAAATATACTAAATACAGTTGCTAAGGAGGAGATATTTAAATATTTCCAAAAATAGAGGTTTGGGGAATATTCCCCCTCTGGAAACACTTAAATATTTACTTCTTACATTTTAAATTACTTAGTATCTAATAAGAATTTTGTTCTAATATTTAACATTAATTGGGGTTTAAGGTGATGAATGAAAAGGAACGAAATTTTAGACAAAATAGGTATTTTTAGCATCTTTTCAATTCGTAAAACTTTATCCATCGATCTATCAATACTCCAACTTAAGCAATCACTTAGTTTATCAATTTATCTCTATTGACCTATCGACAATATCTTGTGTATTAAAACAAGACGTTCGTATATATGTTCCCTATAGCAGGCCAACCGGCTGGACTGAATAGGCTAAACTTTTTTGTGGACACTATTTCTTCAATTAAAAAACACAAGATAATGAGATATGATTAATGGAGAAAAAAAGATCTTCATTAAAAGAAGTGAAAATACAATGATCATTGCAATTCGTATAAAATCGTCTGAGAATCATAAAATAATCTTTTCAAACCTGTAGATCATGAACCAGCTTGATCTTCGGCTAGAGTCTGTGTGCTTGAGAGCCTCCGAGGCTTCCTGCTCATTAAACACAAATTGACTTAGAAGCTAAATATATTTTTTCAAGTGCTCCTACATTTATAGGGAGTGACATATCCGATTAACAACAGAAAACCTTTAACTAAGCATTAATAAAGCTTAAATATTTATAAATGCCATCTTTAAGTAAAATGGCGTTTTTAAACCATTTTTCACACTACGACAAAACTAACGAGTTTGAACTTAAATATAAGTATAAGATTCTAAAGATTAATGATCTGGTAGACTTTAACCAAGCTATATTTATGTATAAATATACACATAAACTTCTTCATGCATCTTTTAAAAATATTTTTAAAAAGCTTGGAAACTTTGAAAGATCCTTAACTATCAACTTGACATTCTCAAAAAGTGCTCATTACAGTATTTACCATCAAGCTCTCTTCTTAAGATGTGGAATAATTTTTTTACGATACAAACTTAATCTAAATCATAACTTCTTTAAATAACTCTTCAGAATTTACTAAGCATTTCTAAAAAGATAGATTTCAACCATTAAAATTTTTTCAATTCTTTTATAGAAAACTAAATTAAAGCTTTGCATATAAATTTCAAAAGCAACAATTGATTTCATTTCGATTTTGTATGAAATAAGACCAATTATGGATTTGGAGTTTTTGGATAATATCTTATCCAGGGGCGTATTCAGGAATTTGTCCATGGGAACCTAATTTTTTTTTCTTTCTAGGGGGGGCTTAGCACCCGGTGAGGCCTGAAAACCCCCTAAACTCCACAGACCCCCTGAATACGGTTCTGAATTTATTATTATCTGTTAAATAAATCCTACTAGACCTGTGGAAGCAAACTGCGAAGATATTTATAATGATCAAGATTCAGAATTCCTGAAAAAAATAATCATTAATATTCCTTTAAACCTTCCAGAAATTGTTACTTTTTCTGAATAAAAACACTATTTTATGACAATTTTGACAACATACAAGCTAAGCTGTGCACCCTCCCCCCTCCTCTCTCCAAAAATTGCAGTTTATTATCAGCTGTCGCAGCGCTCGGCCCCAGAAGTGCAATATTACAGATATAAATACAATTTTATAAAATTATCATTTAATTTTTGAAATATATTATATTTCTGTATTTAACATTGTACCTGCAGAGGTAGTGATAGGAAGATGTGTGGTGGAAGCGTGTGTTAACATTTTCAACTTTTTTTACAATTCTTTAATTTTACTTTATACAGAATTATTTTGTTTCACCATGTTAAAATCCTGAGCCGAGATTTACATATTTAACCTGAAAATAAATTATGATAAAGTCTATTTAAAGCTGCAGAAAAGTAGAAAAACTTTTCGCGCATTTCCTTGTACAGTTTAATGTTTACATTTGGAGGATTTTCAAAAGAGAAAACAAGGAATTACAGCGACATATAGCGGAGCTGTCACTAACTATACGGAGAAAGCCGCTAAACCGGTTTTATTTTGATTATTTACAAAGTGTAAGGGAAACATTTCTTAGATGTTTACAGTTTTAAACCTTAAACATCTAATTATCTTTACACAATAACTTGTTATGCTAATAAATATGACATTTTCAAGAAATGTTTTGATGATAATAGAGGTATTTGAAGTCGCGAAACTTTCAATAGTTCCACTAGATGACGTTTTCAGTCTGATTTGCGAGGGAGGGACGGATAAGATTTCAGGGCGAGCCAGAACAATTCGGCCTCCGAACCCAAATCTTCAAAATCTCTAATAAGTGGCACTATTATCATCATCTTTGCTTGTTTTATTTGAGTTCAACATCAAAATCCCAGGCCAAAATATTATGAAAGCCCAATTATTGGAATAATTAGTGAAAGGACATGGGCCGTCACACAAAACAAAACTACATGGATGGTCAAATATAAAATATTTGATTTAAAAAATTATGAATTCACTTGAAAATAGGGTCTCCAACACAAGTGGATTTTACTTGCAGGCAATTGCGAACCTTGCAATTCCCTTGCAATTTTATTCCACTTAATTCCGCCTAATTCTGTGCAATTAAAGAACAGTAGCAAGCAACTCCACTTCCACTCAGTTGCACACAATTACCTGCAACAAAATCATGATTGGATACCCTACCTGAAAAAAAATTTTACAATACTGTTTTTTTAAAAAGTAATCAAAAAATGGTTGCAAAGAAAGTAACATTTTAGAGCAAAATTATTACAAGAAAGAGGTAATTGTAAACTCTGCAGTTAATTTTTAGTAATTCATGAACTTTTAAGCAGCTAGAATAATTGCTGTACAGTACACATACAGACTGAAAAACGGGACAGTACAGTACACTAAATGAATCAGCCCCTTTCTAATATGATTCTAGTGGTGTGCAAAGAGGGGGGGGAGTCCAGAATTCCTCAATGAGTAATTACCGCCACCCAAATGTGTTTTGCGGCTAGCGCGCTCCTCAATTGGTAATCTCCACCGCCTCAATTGGTAATCAGCCAAAATAAGCGTAACATTAAATCAGTTATTTCTTAGAAATAAGACCATATTGACCTCTGTTATAATGGCCCTATGGTGTACAATATTGTTAAAGGTTTATTTATTGCTCCTTAGTTTCGAAAATAAATCTATAAATATGTCACACTAAGCGCTAGAAATATATTACGTTTTTTTAGTTTCAAGTTTCGCTTTAAGAATGTTTTCATCTGAATGTTATTGTTTTAAACTCCTTATATAAAGAGGAAACTTTAATCCATTATTAGTGGACTAAATACTTCATTTTCAGTAGGGGGTGGTATGAGACTAATTTTTCAAAATTTTATTTTCTTTCTGTGCATATAATTAGTTTTGTTGTAGATGTTGAACTCAAGTAGGTGAATTCAAAAATCTAAACACAGTAAAGGTTTTTTGAAAATATCTTTTAAATGGAGATGGATATTACTTTGCATGGGATGAGATAATTTATAGTAAACAGGCAGCCCAACCTTTTAGTATCTTAACGACAATCATGAAATGCAGTCATTAAATGAGCGAATTGGATCTAAGATACGGCTAAAATGAACTGTGCCTTGATTCTCAGTTTTAGTTGACCAAACAAATCTGAAAACAATTTGAAAATTTAGATTAAGCCAATACAGATGGCATAAAACCCCGATAGATGTCAAAAATTGTGTTAAAAGTGCATTAAATTAAAATCTCAGAAAACAAAATTTTACGGTGATTATCAATTGAGGAGCGCGCTTGCCGCAAAACACATTTGGGTGGCGGTGATTACTCGTTGAGGAATTCTGGACTCCCCCTCTCATGCAAAGAACCTTGCAGAAGCCTGGAGTGAGTTAAAATTTGAAGATTTAAAAAAACTATTTCAAGCTTTAAGCATAATAGTCATCAACTCAAAAAGAAGGAATTGGGAAAAATATTACATTGGTTTGAGTCTCCAAAATATAATTGGTCTGAACCCATGAACTATTTGTTTAATTTGTTTCTCATAAAGATTTCTAATTTTTTTGTACTGATCACTATCACTGCAGGGGCATTGATTATTTTAGTTATAATAGAATATGTGAAAGTTTGCCCCTATTAAATTACTCATATTTTATATAAAGTCTGCATGTCCTCTCTAAAGCAGACTAAAGTCCAACTTCTATGACTATATTTACTAATGATCCCTCTGTATAGTTCTGCATTCCTCTCTGAATTCCTGAGTAGTCTCCAGGAGACAATCATTAGTCTTCCATCCTCTTTATTATCCCCAAGCACTCTGCCCCTATTGCAGTCTAATGGTGCCAATCTCACCCCCCCCTGGCTATGGGCCTGCCAACAAGGTATGAGACTGTAAAGACAGCTAAAAGCTCTTTAGATATGACAATATTAAGTTTAAGTTAAGTTTTCTATATTATTATCCAATGATTTTTCAAAAAAAAGAGGTTTATAGTTGCAGTGAATCATGATTATAATAAAAAAGACTTATCTTATGAAAAAGAGTAGGATAGGGGGGGGGGGCAATTTCAGATAAAAGAGAAAAAGCAAAATTAAATTTTAAAACACATGCTGACAATCCAACATAACCTGACCTTTAAATCCAACCTAATCTGGGGGTGTGTTATGTTATTCAGGGCTAAATTCTTCATGAAAACTTAAGTTTTAATATTTTCAAGGGATAGATTGTCTTCCATCACTTTGAACGCCCCACATGGTAGTGCCCCTTAGACAACTGAAAAATCTCAAAAAAGTCGCAAAATAAAAAATTCACCTTATCATGCGGCTCATAGTGGCTCGCCTTCCCTTCCTCAATCAACCACCAATAGGATTCGAGGGATCGATATTATCATTAAGGGTGATTTAAACCCCCCTCCAGATCTTTAAATTCTGTAAACATTAAAACTTGAATTTTGAAAATTCATGAATAAAATCCTCGAAAAAAAACACATATAAAATCTGGGAATTAATCAATTTCCGGCGGCGGGTTGGGTCGGTGTTAGGCCCGGTTGGGACACACCTCCTTCCTCCGCCATATTCAGCTGTATTCAGCAGACCAAACCTACACTACCAGATTAGCTAATACAATGCAATACAAGCTCTAGTTTACAATATAGTGTTGTCAATACAACAGTAAATATAATAGAAAAACATTTTTTTTACTGAAAGTGGCCCAGAGCATCGTCAATTGAAAGATCTTAACATTTTTGCTTAGTGAATTTAGTGCTATACGGATAGAAATTTTAATTTCTATTATGTTTAAAAACCTATAAATATACAATATAAAGTGAGGATGTGAAAATCTTTCCATTCGATTATTTAATATACAGTGTATGCGGTGAGACTCATAAAACGCTGTAGAATGGGAAGAGATTAAATATGATTATTACAGACATTAAATAGTCCAAAAAAACAAGAAATTCAGCAATTCTTCAGTGTGCACAGACAGATTCATTTCACTCAATCTGTTACAGTTGATTTTTAGTTACTGTCAAAACTATTTGCATTGTAATAACATCAAATTCTGCATAACATTGCTCAAATGTCAACTTTTTTATTCCAAAGTTTCACGGATCTCATTTTGCTTTTTACCATCAAGGAAATATAAAATCATTTTCATAAATTATTGTTTGGTTTACAACAATTTTACATATATTATTACTTATTCTTTCTTTTCGTGTACAAATCAGAATATTTTATTATGTACTGTACAATGACCTAAAATAATGGTTGTGATCCTTTAGTACAATAATTTTTTATAAAACAAGTTCCATAACTGTACATGTTTAAATACTTCAGCATGTACTGTACAATGACCTAAAATAGAAAAATTATTGTATATTACAACAACTGCACATATATAGAACAATGCAGTACACTACTGTACACTGTACAAAGCAAAGGTCTAAAATGGGTTGTACTATGCTTGTTAATAAAAATTTGTACATTTGACTAGTTTCAGAGTTAAGTTTTACATATTTAAATATTTTTGCATGTGTACAATGAATTAAAATGGTTGTGCTGCATGTGCAGCAGTTGTACAATCATGTATCATTTATTATTACTTACCCAGTACATTTTGAATACTTCAACATTTCGTGTACAAAGACCTAAGATGGTTGTCCTGCTTGTACATAAACTGTAATTAAAACAGGTTCTAGTACTGTACCATTTACAATAATCGTATATTTAGCCTATTCAATACAAGTGACTCAATTTGTTTGTACTGCTCGTTTAAAAATTAAACATTTTACATGTTCCAGAATTGTACATATCT
Source organism: Eurytemora carolleeae (assembly GCF_000591075.1). Classification (NCBI taxonomy): domain Eukaryota; kingdom Metazoa; phylum Arthropoda; class Copepoda; order Calanoida; family Temoridae; genus Eurytemora; species Eurytemora carolleeae. The sequence goes on along the minus strand of NW_019397694.1, from coordinate 21,675 downwards.
AAATATTTCAGCAGTGTGCTGTACAATGACCTAATATGGTTGTACTGCTTGTGAAACAACTATACTGAACAGGTTCCAGAACTGTAAATAACTAAATATTTCAGCATGTACTGTACAATGATCTAAATTGGTTGTGTACATAAAACAATTTATAGAATTATGTATATCTAAATATTTTAGCATGTACTGTACAATGACCTAAAATAGTTGTACTGCTTGTACAAGAATTGTACATAAAACAATTTATAGAACTATTCTAAATATTTCAGCATGTACTGCACAATGACCTAAAATGGTTGTACTGCTTGTACAGCAGGAGGAAAAGCAGAAGAAAACAACAACACCAGTTAATGATAATCTGCCAGTACACCAGGTATCTTAATAATTAACTATCTTCTATCATTCCCCCTCCCCCTTCCCCTCTCCTTAAAATATTTTTTCCCCCAATATAATATGAATGGTTTGAAGGATTTTTTGTTCATAAAAATGATTTTAACAACATATGTTACCCTCTGTTCCAACCCTTCTGAGCCGGCGANTCCTTTCACTTTTACTCTCTCACCTCCCCCCATACCCTTTTCCTGATTTATCATCATTATTTTGTTTAAAATGTACACTTTACAGTGTATACCCATGTATTTTTTATACAATTTTCATTCGCTTATAGTGGGCCAACCAATAAAACAAACTACTCTGGTTAGGCGGGTCCAAACTACTGAGTAAATTGTGAATTTTTCATTTGCATTATTTCGTGCTTTGTATTGTTGAATAAAAATATGAAATGAAATGAAGTAATACGCCAGTTAAAGTCAATATCTTAAAATCAATTACACATTGCCATTCAAGCTAGGGAGCTAGGGATAAAAATTGTTAATTTTTAGAAATGAGTTAGATTTTACCGTCTTATTCCACTGAAATGTTTTCCCATAATGTTAACAAAAGGCAATTTAATTTTTACATGTTTTTGGATGAATTTAGCTTTCAAGGAAATAATAGGAAACTTTTGGAATAATGTAGTTATAAGAACAACCCTCAAGGACCTTTCGGAAATGATGGTAGAAACGTTTATTTTTTTAAATTTTAAAATGCTTTGTAAATAAAGATTATCCTAAAACATGGAAAATTGACAAAATTGAGAAGAAAAGTTAAATAAAAATGTGTTAAAGAACATGTAAATGTTAGTTTTACTGTCAATTCATTCTATGAGTGACTGCCATTAACCAGTTTTAATGACCTTTTACAGCTAAGAAGAGACAAAAAAAATCCAGAGTTTTTATTATCACAGAGAATAATTTACAGTAATTGTGGCATCGTTTGTGTTTTATTTGTACTACTGTAAATCCTAATGACACACATTGATCACTTGAAATTACTTGGACATTCTCCTTAGATAAATTCAATCCCAGCACTCAGCAGTAAATACAATTAATTAAAAGTCATAAGTCTCAGTGAATTGAATTGTTTATCATCGTCTCAAGACTGATATTATTTGGATATCCATAAAAAAAATATTAAAGGGACTGTAAGCATAATATTAAGTGACCCTTCATGCAAAGATGGCAATGCCCGATCGAATCATAACGATACTCTTTAAAGCTTGGTCTCATGAAGTATGAATTATTGACCAATATTTATAATTGAAAACTGATTATTTTCCAACTTCTCAAGCTACAAGAAAAACGACAAATTCTTCCACATTATTGGTCAAATAAAGGTTTTAAGGGTACCGTTGTAAATCAGGCATTGTATCTTTTCCTGGAGAGTTAAAATCACGCTTACAGTCCTTTACAAATAGATCATTAAGTACAATTGGTGGCAACAGAGAAATGAACCAATTATACAGGACGTCACAAGTGTCAAATA
>NW_019397694.1:0-19325 GCF_000591075.1 Eurytemora carolleeae | reverse complement strand
AATAACAATAATAATATTAATAATAATGATAAAAATGTCATACAGTTTGTATCCTTCTTTTTTATTTTATGAAAGGAAATGTAGACGTAAGAAGACTTTCTCTTTGTAAGTTGGCATGTCCGATTTACAACGGTACCCTTTTAACCTTTAACGGATCAGGGATGACGAAGTTTCCCTTATTGTATCTGCAGAAACACTTGTAGTAATTGCTGAACACTTTGTGTGCTAGGTGTCACGTGTCCGGGAGTCACAAAAAAAGATTTTTTTATTTGAATTTTAAAAAAAACCGGATCGAACATAAAAACTATGGGATTTTCAGGAAATGCCATTTGCATGGAGCTAACACTGCTGCACTTTCCTTGCCCGGGAGGGTTTTATTCACCATTTTTAGCCAGAAAAATACGAATTTTTCCGTCGATGACGAAAAAAGGTTTAATGGGTAACATTGTGGCTCGGACATGTCATGCTATATATGAAGGGTCACTAAAAATTACTCCTACAGTCACTTTATTTAATACTAAATGATAGTAAATATTTAATACATGTCTATTTTTAGTTATTGGTCAATCTTTTTTCCAGTTTATAGGGAAAAATTTTTTTAATGACATAATAAAAATAAAAAATATAAAACTGGGATGAAAAATGTTTCCTCTATGTTCTGTCAGTTAGATATCATCTAAAAATCTCGCATTATTTTCCTTATCTATTTTTTCCATCAATTATCTATCTATCATTTATTGTTTACGGTCCAAATGCTTGAAATTTTGTAGAATCATGGTAAATGTCAAATTTTGTACTCTGCACAAAATTATTTGATAAATGTTTATCTATTATTTTACAAAGTTGGATATAAATGGTAGATACGGTCATAATTTCAAGTGACCAGCCATGTAAAGATGGGCATGACCAATTCACAATTTACTTTGACCCGATCACTCATGTGGAAGATATCGTCGTTTTAGCAATTGTGTAATTCTGACAATTTACGCCATTGTTTCTGTAGCTCAAATGTGCTAGTCAAACTAAGGATTGCAGCACGGGAAGCCGTAGTACATTTGAATTTCCGAGCCGGGTCAGCCTTTCCGGTCCCAGTTTGAACTATACCTGGCTCTAAGGACAGGACTAGCTGGTGCAACAAGGTTGACTTTATGCTTCAAATAGGTTGAATTCACTTTTACTAAAGGGGCAGAGGTGTGTGACAGATAAGCCACAATTGAAAATAACCCGTTCTTCATAATTAGATACATAGATATCTCATTAGTTTTTGATGATACAAAGTTTTTAATGGTTAACTTGTGAATCAGACATGCCACTCTGTAAGTGGAGGGTCACTAAAAACTATGCCTTGCAATTTCTTTTAAGCTGGGGAATTTTTGGTAGCAGACCCAGTTTAGAATTAAGCTCTGAAACAACCCCTAGTTGTTGAGAACACGTTTTAAACGTCATTGTTATTTTACTTCTGTTCTAAGTATTTTTCAGATTTAGTATATTTTGCCTAAAAATAATGTTTAGAACTCAACAAACAGGAATTATGGATAGAATTTTGACAGCACTTGATATTTTTTTCTAGAATGCAATAAATGAAATAAGACATGCAATTTCTAAACGCATGCAGCAAGTCTTGCATACATAAAACATGCAGGTTTTCGTAAAGCATTTTGTTTCAATAATAAAATTTAACTTTGATGGGATATAGATGAATTTAAAACATAATAGTTCCATTACGCTTTATTTTGAAAAATTTTGTTATGAAACACTGAAATAACAATTACAAAATTCATAATTACAGTTCTTCATTAAAATAGAACTGATTGCAACTATTTTTGACCGTGTAGTTGTTTATGTTCCTATTCAATTTTAAGCGTTCAATTATGCACCAACTTTATGTTATTAGGGTGAAAACTAGAAACTATTGTGGTAATTTATGCATATTTAGATCTCAAAACTACATACTTAATCATAATGCTGTAATGGAATACTAAATGTGGTCTTAAAATCTTAAATCTGTCCTGAACCCATTGAAAGTTTCCTTGGACCCTACTAAACAGTAGTTAATCTTCTAGAAATGATTATATCTGCAAGACTGAGCAAATTCTTGGAATTTCTTTCCCTGCCTTCCCTAATTGACAGTTGAACAACTTTTCATTATATATCTACAGTTTCGGGGTTAAGTTGCTAAAAGGCTTAATAAAACATATTTCCTTCAAGTAGACAAAAGGGTATTTTCAGAATTTAACCAAAATTTTGTTGACTCATTCCTATCTTGATATATCTTATGAACTATTTATTCATTAAAGTCAGTGTGTGTTTGATTTTTTAGGAGGATTTTTCACAAAGGAATCCCAATATTACTGCAGCCGTTGCTATCAGTCCCACTATGGGACTAAATGTGCTAAATGCAATGATTATGTTGAGGGAGAGGTTGTGTCTGCCCTTGGTAACACCTTCCACCAAAAGTGTTTTACGTGTGCCCGGTGCATGAAACCATTTCCAACAGGAGAACGAGTGACATTCACTGGAAAGAACTGTTTGTGTCAGAAATGTATTCAGGCAGAGAAGGAAATTGATTCCAGGATAATACCAGAGCCAGCTAATGGATACAACAGTGTTAATAGCGATGCTTGTGCAGGATGCAACCAGGAGCTAAAGGATGGACAAGCATTGGTGGCCCTTGATAAACAGTACCATATATGGTGCTTCAAGTGCACCACTTGTAATGTTCTGCTGCATGGAGAGTATATGGGACATGAAGGAAGACCATATTGTGAGAAGGATTACCATGAAAGATATGGAGTTAAGTGCGCTTACTGCCAAAGATTTATCTCTGGCAAGGTTCTTCAGGCAGGTGACAACAATCACTTTCATCCTACTTGTGCTCGATGCAGTAAATGTGGAGACCCATTTGGGGATGGGGAGGAGATGTATCTTCAAGGGGCAGCAATCTGGCATCCTAGATGTGGACCTGGACCTGGGGAAAGCGGATTTGTCATCAATGGATTTGACACTTCAAGCATTGTTGATGGATTTGATGGCCTGTCCTCAACAATGAGTGAACTGCATTATGGATCCAGGGCCAGTAGCCCAGGAGGGTCAATGCTAAGAGATTATCGATCCCAATCTCCTGGAATTCCATTTGCGTACAGCTATATACGCCAAGGAAGATCAGTTTCCAGTCTGCGTAAACCCATTGATCCATATGATAGAAAAGCTTCCCATCCACCTATGCACTTTCATGTTCCCCAGGATAAGACAAGGAAGGTGACCATAACACCACGGTCTAGCAGTAGATCTGGTATGAGAGCCATGATAGAAACTCTCCAACATACATCTCCTAGACCTAGGTCACCACACATGAACAATGAGGAGCCTATAGAAATGTCCCATTACCCTGACGGGAAGAAGGTTGAGGAAGAACATGTGGTTCCAATCGAACGGGATGATTTTCCAGCTCCACCATTTTTGTATGCTGATGAGAAGCGTCGCAGGAGGTGGTCAGAACCAATGAAAAAAGAAGACAGCGTGGACATAGGACCCCCTCCAGATCATCAACTTGATGCAAAGCTAAAGAATCAGGAAGAGACATTAAGAAAAATATCAAAGGGTGGAAGTGGCCTTGGGAAAGTGTTTCTGGATACAGTACAACAGCGTGAGAAGATGAATGCTCAGCGAAGAGCATTTATTGATCCTCGAAGCTATGCAAGAACACCATCTGCCACCAGGGAACCCCAGTTTCGACTTCGTTATGATTCTCCAGTTAATGCTTCTCCGTCCCGTTTAACACATTCTCGCCATGAGGATGAACCAACTACATTTTTTCGGTCATCCTCAGGGCGTTCTCTTGGGACACCGGGATACACAACTCCAGGTACAGTTCACAGCACTCCTAGCTACAGGATAGTGTCATCACTAGGAGGACCACCTAAACCTGGTTACACCCGGAAATCTTCAACTCTACCAGCTTCTGGGATCAACGGAACCTTTTCTCCAGGTAATGCAGTCAACTTTTTCCTTTTAACGGCTTATTTATTTGTCTATCATTATCTATCAAATTGATATATCTTTCTTTCTTTATCTTTCTCAGATTTAATTTTTATATCTAGGATATTCGAACTTTGAAGCTGGTCTTGATCCCACCTTCAGTACGGAGTTTAGCAGTAAATCTGATATATCAGAAAAGAGTTTAGATCTTAGGAACCTTAAACATACACATTCAATCCTTAATATACCCCCCCCCCCCCCCAAATTATATAAAAAAGGGGGAGGGGGAAATATGTTTTTTGGTTTCATAATCTTCCACTTTATGTATAAACAAAATCTTGTGGTGGGATGTAAAGGTTTCTATTTTTTAACCCAGAATGCCAAACATAACCCATGGCAAGAAAAACATCCAGTTTTGTTTAAAAGAACGATTCTGCATTTTTCTTGTAGGTCGCAATATTCAAGGTGGTGTAAACTGAATTAAGAATCGATCACTTCAAACTTAATTTCTATTTCTAAAAGAATGGGTTCGCATAAAAGATTTGTATCAAAGGAACCCAGTTTTTGCTACATAACAAAATTAATATTTTAAACGACATCTGGTTTCAAAGATAAAGAGGTTAAAAAATTTGATTTTTCCTGTCTTTTTTATGAGCACTTTCTTTAATTATAATTAGTTGAGTTGATACTTGAATGAGAATGAGTATGGGGGCGTGTATAGGGATGGGCGTGTCTCTGCTACAGTAAACCGAAGGGATTTAAAATCCTCCACAACATACACACAAGGTAGATATTATATTCTGAAAGAGACTTTAGTTGTAATTTCAAGTGATCCTCTTTATAAAGAAGATCATGTCCGATTCACAATTCACAATGGTACCCTTTATGTGGATTCACAATTCACAATGGGACCCTTTATGTGGATTCACAATTCACAATGGGACCCTTTATGTGGATTCACAATTCACAATGATACCCTTTATGTGGATGATATTGCAGGTTTTCTAGCTTGAACAATGTTTAATTGTTACTCTAGCAAGAAATCCGTACTTGTAAGTAATTTTAAGTGAAGCCATAATTGGAAAATTTTTATGAAGATAAATCCTAGATATCTCATTCATTCTTGATCACACAGTGTTTTAATGGTACTTTTGTGAATCTGTCATGCCTTTCTATAATTGGAGGGTCACTTGATAATACTTCTACATTCCCTTCCAACTATTTCTGTCATTTCTTTTAACTTAGGATCCATTTTATTATGACAAAATTAATTTTGTCTTAAATAATTTGAATTGTTTATCAATTTTAAAGTATAAAGTATAAACGTTAAGAGGTGTTAAACGTTTATATAATTGCTAAACCAGTTGAGATAGAAAGATAGCTAGTGAGAAGTCATGTATATAAATCAGAGACTACACAGACTGCTCATATGACATACACCCTACCTGGATAGGCTGAGCAGGCCTATAGTGTCCCGGCATGCCATGCTACGGTTCCATGTAATGTTTTTTGACTGACATCTCACGGCCATTTGTTGCATTCAGGGGTAAAGTTTTACAACTTTTAAAGAAATACTCCAATTTTAAACATAAAACCTAACGTTTATGAATATTGTCTATTTTTAAAGATTTTGCATTTCCTATTTAAAGGATCCTTAAATATCCCTGAATACAGATGTCTCCTGATTGGTCGTGTACAGTACTTGTACACAATAAAACATGCTGTGGAAAAAATTTCATATTATAGGACAGGTGTTAATCAATCTCTGTAACTCTCTTATCTCTGATATAAATATACATTACAGATCATACAGGGTTACCCACAAAGGATGAGACTTTAGAGACGATTTTACAGAATTTATACTGTTTGTTTTCTTATATTCATGATTCCCTGCAACTGTAAACTTGTTTCTTTCTTTGCCAAATCATAAAATAAGCCATTAAAAGACCATATTCAAGGCAGAAGACTTAAGTTTACCTTAGGATTGTCCCATTGTATGATTTGTGGGTAGTGATAGATAAAATAATAAATAAGGGGGGGGGGCACTAAAAGTTATTTTCATTTAAGTGAAAATATGAGATTTTTTCATTTAGTTTATTATGTATTTGCACTTTTAAATATTCTAGTTTGCTCAAATTTAAAATAATCATTATTTTCTGTTAATAAACATTTTTCAAATTATTATTATTCTATAATTGTATATTTTTCATTAAATAAATCTTTCAAATAATTTAATAATACACACGTAATCTTTCTTTTATTGATAATTGCCATATGATTGTTTATTTTTGAAAACAGTTTGTCCGAAACAGCTTTTTTGTGGTAACTTTCATGACCCAGAAAAGGAGAAGGATAGCATTTTTTTTTGCTTGAATATCAACATTTAAAACCTAAAAAGGTTTCTAGAAAATGGGCGCGAAGCGTCCTGAAAGCTTAGTGCAATATACACATGTATTTATAATGATCAAAGTAACGGGAAATTTTTGCTGAAAAACTGAAAATTCAAGAAAATCAGGAAATTCAATATTTAGACTAAACTATTTAAGAATAAGATACCACCGAAAAAAAATGATAAAATAATTGTAAATATTATCAGGAATGGATTAGTTTGATAAATGCATAGAATATTTGAAAGCTTGTGTGAGGGGATAATTTAAAAATTATTTATTTAATGTCTGAGAAACATTGCAGAAGATATCGTCGTTTCTCCAATTGAAAAGGTGTTAAATTCTTTCCATAGTATCATAGTCTCTGGAACACATATCCACAAGTAACTTTTAAAAATAGAAATAATTTGGTTAAAAAATTACATTTTCTAAATCCTTGATTAGACAAATGTTCAAAGGTTACCGTTTGTGAATCGGACATATCGTGCTTGAAATTACGCCTACAGTCCCTTTAAGTAATTACGCCTACAGTCCCTTTAAGTAATTACGCCTACAGCCCCTTTAAGTAATTACGCCTACAGTACCTTTAAGTAATTAATCAAATTTAGTCAGCTGCTCAATACAATGTAAATATTAGCTGAGTGTACGGTTTGTTTGTTTGTTTACATAGTAGATTCTGTATGTTAACGTCACGGTAAACAAGAGGTCCTGATTAAAGCGAGGCTTGACTCTAACTCCCTTTTTTACCCATTAAATGTAGAATCTACGTACTTGCTATTTTATACTATTTTGTTGGTATTTAAAAATAGATACATTATTTAACGCTATAGTTGACGGATGTTAAATGAAAGATCTAAATATCAGTTGAAAATATTCCAATACAGAAAGATGTACTTATAGTTGCTGTTAGTTCTACGTGGTGTGCGTATCTGCATTTAGGTGTAGACATGTTTGCGCGCTTAGTGTTAAACAGTTTGTTGGTTCAATTCAGGGATACATGCGCGCATATAAAAGAGGGAGGGAGGGTTAAACCCCACCTCCTCTTAGGATTCTTGGTATTTGTCAGGGGCGTAGTGGAGGTTTAGTTTAGGAGGGTGAATTTTTTGCGCGCGTTAGCGCGGCAAAAAAAATTATGCGCCCCCCTAAAAAACGTATTAAGAAAGAAAAATTAAGTTTAAAATCTATATTAATCTACCTGACTATTAGTCATTTGACCATAATTACCAATCATACCATTATAAAATCTAGTAGAAAAAGAGCAAAAAACTTCTTTTTTTTTAAATATTTTTTTTTGAGTTTATCATAAATCATATCAATATCAATCATATTATGACTAGATTACACTGGAGACAGTATCATTTAATGTTTTTTTAACGATACCTAAATCTGTATTTTGTGGCGCTTTGTGAGAGAAAAGATGTCCCAAAACATTGTTAATAAAAATATTCTCAAATTTCCCTATATAAATATTCCCTAACCAATAAATAGGTCCGGTGGGTGATGTTTGCATCTACATTATACGTATTGATGATGAAGATTGTTCAATCCATGGGTTAAAATAAGAAAAATAAAAGAAATTTTGGTAAAAAGTTCTGGAAACATGCAGTTGTTTTGAACCTTTAAAAACGGATTAAAAATGGCATTACATTCATGTGATATGGACTTAAAATTAACAAAAAATAATTAAAAGCTTTAATAATACTGCCTCCAAATTTAAGAACTCTTGGTTTGTTTTATTTTTAATATTTCCTCATTTGAAACCTGGTCCAGAATGTCGGAGTGCATGTGCATCCTGGCCAGGTTGCACAGCCTCCCGCTCCCGTGTCTGAGAAATAGATAAATTGTTGACATAGCAGCAATTTGAGGGTCGTTATGCCAACTTTCATTATTAATTTCAACCATGTTTTAACTCTTATCAGATATTTTTTCTGGAATATAACTTTTATCAATGCATAACAAATTAGTAAATGTCTGAAATTAGATTTTTCTGAAAGTAAATGACATTCCTTTGTAAAGATCTGGTTTAACATGGATTTTTGTAAATAAGTCTGATTTTAACATGGATTTGCGTAAATAAGTTGATCTTAACATGGATTTGCGTAAATAAGTCTGATTTTAACAGGGATTTGCGTATATAAGTCAGATTTTAACATGGATTTGTGTAAATAAGTTGATTTTAACATGGATTTGCGTAAATAAGTCTGATTTTAACAGGGATTTGCGTATATAAGTCAGATTTTAACATGGATTTGTGTAAATAAGTTGATTTTAACATGGATTTGCGTAAATTGTTTCACACCAAAATAAATTTTTTTTTTCAATTTAAATGAAATTAATCAATTTAACGTCAAAATGAACTTCTAACAAGCTTCTTTAGAATTTAATCCCGTGAAATCAATCTGAGGCTGAATTTAAAGAATTTGAGCCGCGGTTTAAATCTGCCAAAATCCGGTTTAAATTAAGCGCCGGCTTAACTCTTGAAACATTTGATACAATTTTAAGTGGAACCAACCATATTTAAGCCGTGGCTTAAATTTAAACCGCCGCTCAAATTCTTTAAATTCGGCCATTGATTAAATAAAGCTTGATTACCTTTTAATTGTATATATACAGTGTATTCAACACACACCGGACTAACCAGAGTGAACAGCATTCGGTTTCTTCTATTTGAAATCAAACGTGTTTTCGTCTTTATTTCAATAATCATTTACTTTACTGATTTGTTTATTTAATACATTTTCCTTCAAAATGCATATGCCAACAATAAAGTATTTAAGAAAAAAGTCTAACAAATTATGTTTAATGGGTAATATTGTGATCGAAAGTCACATCTTTCTGGAATATTGACAGAACCGTTAAATCTACACGTGAACAAGATAACGTTAAAAAAATCGTAAATTATCATATTCAGCACTGGCATCAAAACGATTGCAAGCAAAATAAGATAATAATAATAATAATCAATTTTATCTGATTGATCTGGTATATATATATATATACCAGATATATATATTGATCTGGTATATATCTTAGAAAGGAGTTGAGTCTTTGCCACAAACTTTGATTTTTAAATACCTATATCTTTGAAACCAAATGTCGTAAACCTTTGATATTTCAAACTTATATTATTTCATCTAACAGAAGTCATAGTTTGAAATGTAACAGGTCTACGACATTGGAATCCCGAGATTTAGGAATTAGAAAATCAGAGTTGGTGGCAAAGACTCAATTCCTTTATAAAACTTTTATTCTTCTCAGTAACTTTTCAAAAATACAGTTTGAAACATTTAAGATTGCAACCTTACATGGTATTCACTTTATTTTGACGTAAGTTTAATGTACTATTTTTCTATAGTTTTTTGTGCAACCGCCCCGTAGGATTTTTTCCGTATGTTTATATTGTATATTCTATTATTAAACCTTTGAATTGAACTGATTAGTGTTTACTCAACAAAGTTTATAATTAAAGTTTGCTAACAATCTAACCTAATTTTATAATGAATAAAGAACAGATGTCAAGTTTGTTTAAAGAGGTTGAAGACGCTGCCCTCATAACCTAGTTTTAACCATTTACGACGGAGAAATCCTTGTTTTTCTAGCTGAAAGATAATTGCTAGGAAACTACATGCATGATTCCAACTTTTTTTGGTTAAAATGAAAGAGGGAACATTTTTTAGCAATATTGCTTTCGTGGTCCATGATTAATTTTAGCCTATTTTTGTATTTATTTTAAGTTAAAGTTTTATAAAATGTGGAAATACTTCTATCCTTCTATCCTTCTATCCTTTATAGCTACTTCTATCACGAAACAGCTTATTTCTGTTCATTGCCTTACCTTCCACTTTAACCATTAACTTAATCTATCTACCTATCTACCAACCAACTATCTATCTATCTATCTATCTATCTATCTATCCAGCTATCCATATTTTTATATATCTATCCATCTATATTTTTATCTATCTATTTATCTATCCAGCTATCCATCTTTTTATATATCTATCTCTTTATCTATTTATCCAGCTATCCATATTTTTATATATCTATCCATTTATATTTTTATCTATCTATCTATCTATCCAGCTATCCATCTATCTATTTATCTTACTATCTACTTATGTATCTATATATCTGTCCATACATTCATCTATCTATATATCTATATATCTTTCCATCTATTCATCTATCTGTGTGGCAAGCTATCCATTTATCTATTCATCTATCTATCTATCTATCTCTAATGATTTTTCTATCTTTCTATCTATCTATCTATCTATCTATCTATCTAACTAACACAATATTCTCAGCTACGGTTGAAACAAAACTCTTTTTGCAATTTTCGATTTATGAAACCTTCAACACTACAGGACAGGGTATTTATGAAGACACATACAAAATAAGCTACTTAAATAATAGGTATTTAAAGTTTAAAAGATAAAAGAGTAACAATACATAAACAATTAAGATTATATTTTGTCCCTGGCTAAAGCTCGGGACAAAATTAAAAGGCTTGAACCTTCTCGATAAAGAGAAAATTTCTGTCCAAAAACACTGCGAACAAAAATTACAGTTTTGTAAATAGTTATAATAAAATTGTAAAAATAAAATGAAATATAAATCCGGTTTTTTAAAATATATAGAACGGCACAACTGGTCTCGTATCTTTTCTTTTATTAACTTCTACCTGGAGTGTTTCAAGATTATATTGCCACCATAGCTATATATTATATTATATCTATCCATTTACCCATTTATCCTTTTGTCTATTTATCTATCTATCTATCTACCAATCTATATATCCGTTTATTTATCTATCTATCTGTATATCTGCATATCTATCTATCTATTTATCTATCTATCTATATCTATCTATCTATTTATTTATCTACCAATCTATATATCCGTTTATTTATCTATCTATCTATATATCTGCATATCTATCTATCTATTTATCTATCTATCTCTATCTATCTATCTATCTATCTAACTATCTATCTATCTATATCTATATATCCGTTTATTTATCTATCTATCTATATATCTGCATATCTATCTATCTATCAATCAATCTATCCATCTATGTATTTATATATCTAATTTCATACAACTCGAATTCAATCCATCTATCTATCTATCCAGTTATCTATATGTCTGTCTGTCTATCTATCTATTAATCTATCCATCTACATATCTATCAACCAATCTAAATGTCTGTTTATTTATCTATCTATCCACTTACCTAAGAATATGATTATTAAGGGTTGAGAAATATGTCAACTTCTGAGCAGAGCGGACGATCCTACTCCTCTCATATTAATAGGTAAATAAAGATTGGCACTTAGACGGACGATAGATAGACGATAGATAGATAGACGATAGTGATGTTAAAAAGACGATAGATAGGTAGACATGTAGCCTGTAGGGAGACGCCTGATATACAGGCAAGTAGATGCAAGAGGCTAGTGAGAGACAAACACATTGACAGACAAAGCGACATTTATAGACATACTTTTATTTCGACATTTTTTGAACCAGCTTTTAATACATTGTGACAGTTTAGGCTACAGACATAAACAGATATTGTGACAGACATAAACAGATATTATGACAGATATTGTGACAGACATAAACAGATATTGTGACAGACATAAACAGATATTATGACATGTAAAAACAGATATTGAAACAGACACACAAATGTTGTGACAAACATAAACAGATATTGTGACAGATATAAACAGATATTGTGACAGACATAAACAGATATTGTGACAGACATGGACAGATATTGTGACAGACATAAACAGATATTGTGACAGACATAAACAGATATTGTGACAGACATAAACAGATATTGTGGCAGATATAAACAGATATTGTGGCAGACATAAACAGACAAACGAAAATCAAGTCTAAAAAATCTCAAATCGACCTAAATTAGTTGAGAAAATATTTTTATACACTTTTTTTAGGTCACTGCCGAATATGGCTACAGGGTTAAGCAAAGCTCCTAAAATCTATCCAATCCATCTACTCCTAACCTCCAACTACCGTCTACCCCACGATGTAGACAGATGTAACCTGGAGCGCCATCTGGCGGATTCCGATTTCGAACTCGTGTTCGAGTGTGGCCGCCCCGAGTTCTACAGTTATCCACAATGGCGGCGAAACGAGCTTAAAAAGCGCGTCAAATTATTCTAAATCGAATTCAAAATCTCAGAAAATCTGTTAAAACATGAATATCTTAAAAACTAAATTTACAGTCATGTACAGAATTGTCATGTACAAGTTATACACTACATTACAGTACACAGTAAACTCCACTGTACAATACTGTACAGTACAATGATATGAATCTAGTTTATAAATAAACCAGTGACGTCACCAAAGAAGTTCAATCATGAATTAAAAAGGTTGTACGTAGTTAAGAATATCCACAAGGGATAAAATAGTTTAATTTCACCTAGACTGTTCGAAATGACCACCAACGTTCGGACATAGTGTACATAGTGTACAATATCATTGAATGTAAACAATAAACATTAGAAAATGATAACGAATTGAAACCGAATCAGGGTTAGTTTTTAGACTCATGATTGTAACTTGATTCAGGATGAACTCACCCGTTAAAGGACATTTGAGATTTAATCCCATCACGTTGTACTCTATCTATATATAAACTATATATATAGATAGTTTTACATCGTACTTATATGTTTTCGGTCCCTTAGTTTTTGTTAAACTGGACTAGAGTGATAATTATATTGAACTTTTGGGACTTCACTTAGCAGCTTGATGAAAAATGAAATTGTCGGTAGCTTGAGAAATAATAATCAGTGATATTTCCTCGGATGAAGTATTTGAGCTTTAAAATTGTCAGAATAGCTGAAGAATGCAGAGAATGCATGCTGTGGTGATTTGACACATTCTGCATTCTGAAAAGTATCTGTGCATGCTTGCATAGATTAATTGATAAAGGTAAAAGAATAAGCAGAATGCTGCATGCTGCACGGTAGCTATGAAATATACAAGATGGGGAAGGAGCATGCTGCATTCTGCACCATAGCTATGAAATATTCAAGATGGGGAAGGAGCATGCTCCAGCCTGCATGCTGCACCATAGCTATGAAATATACAAGATGGGGAAGGAGCACGCTGCATGCTGCACCTGGTTGTCTGGAATACTGCTTGCTGCACCATAGCTATGAAATATACGAGATGGGGAAGGAGCATGCTGCATGCTGCACCTGGTTGTCTGGAATACTGCTTGCTGCACCATAGCTATGAAATATACAAGATGGGGAAGAAGCATGCTGCATGCTACACCTGGTTGTCTGGAATGTCTGAACTAGAACTATAAAACATGAAGAGGTAATATTAACAATTTAACAATCACACTTCAGACTAAAAGATTAAAATTTTACATGTTTTCGATGATAACTCCTATTGAAGACCTAATGAGATGAACAAAATAGTTTTAAATTTCTAATATTTAACCGGATGAATTTTCTGTCCATACACACCTACATACAACTACTCTTCTACTTATTCTGATTCTAGAAATAACGTAATATTGCCTTTTTAACCTTGTGTTATCTACACACTCTTTTTGGGTTTAATTGAAACAATACATATGTAAATAAGAACAGAGATAGATAGATAGAGTGATAGGTAGATAGAAAGAGTAATAGATAGGTGGATAGAGTGATATAGGAATAAAGGGATAGATAGATAGATCATTTCCAGTTTTGTTTTACGAGTTACCCTGTATATATAAACAGGCCTGGTGGAGATAAGAGTTAATTTAATTGATATTTAAAGTAAACATTTAGGAATTACTGTCCGGGGGAATTTACTCATTTTTTCGGAGGGTGGATCACTCATAATTTTTGTTTTTACTTCCTCCAGGGGACAGCCCCTGTAACCCCCCCCCCCTTTAAGATCTCAGTAAGATATAAATCGTGTTCAACTAAATTCATATATTTATAGTTTACACGATATTAGACTTTTATAGTTTTTATGAATTATATATTTTCATAAAATCAGGGGTTTAGTTTAAATCAGGGGGCGGAAACGTCATGCATGTGTGTCTGTACCAAAAGAGTTTGTGTAAGGTTTACCGAACCGAAGGTGTGTACTGAAGGTTTATACAGTACATAAGAATCTCGGTATTTATACATTTAAGTCAACTATATGCGAAATTTCCATGCAAAGAATATAATTTGATTAAAGTTTACAATAAACTTCTCGTTATTCAAGCTTATTTATAATTGACAACATTGTTCTGCAATTTCCTTGACTGTAGTCATGTTGTGTGTCTGTTCCAAAAGAGTGTATGTAAGGTTTACCGAACTTGTCTGCAAAGCAGTGCGACTGGCTTTCTCATGCCAGACCAGTGCCATTTCCCTTCCCTTAATCCTATTCCCTGGTTTGTATTGTATATTTATATAGTTTGATATGGTAGGGTGCCGCAGAAAAAATTCTTAGATGTATCATGTGCAACCAAATGTGCAACACCTATTTGTACGAATCAAAATTTTTAAGATAAAGTTATTATTGATGTAATAAAAAGATATCTTGCCTTTTTGAAAAATTCTCTAAAAATTTAAATCAATTAAGAAAACCTAAGAAGAAAATATTTGAATAGGATAAAGTAATTTTAGAAAAGTAAATTTGTAAATTTGTAAATTTGTATGCCATTTAGTATTTAAAAGATATGGTATATGTATTTAGTATTTAGTATTTAAAAGATATGGTATATGTAAGACTTTTTAATTTTAACAATATCACATTCCTCCGAAATTCATGCTGGAATAAAAAAATGTTAATTTCCAAATTTTTTCCTGAAGAATTTGTTTATTATTTTAGTTTCTCGAAAAATCGTTCACCACCTCCCACCTGTTGAAAATTATATTTTTTCCTCGGATGAAATGTGTTTTTTTTTGTAGCGTTGAAATCCCTTAATTGGAGAAAATTATTTTTAGGGGAAAATACATATTTCTTTTTTCTTACCTTAATTTTTTACCCCTTCAAATTATACACCCCTGAATTATTTTTGTTTAAACAATTTAAAAAGTGATTTTTAGTTTTGATAAGATTTGATTAATGGCCTTTTATATTTGAGTTTAAAAAGAAATATCTTAAAATGCATTAGCGAATGATTCATAAGAATGTTAAACATTTTTTTTATGAATTTAGAGTAAAGAATAGTGAGCTTGTGAGGAGTGAGGACTTTAATCATTTTAATAAAAATAAGACAAAAGATTATATCAATAGTAGTATAAAAAGTAAGTTTTCAAATTGTAATTTTGCCCAACATTTTTGAATCTTTTTTGTTACTAATTTGGAATTGGTCAGGAACACATTTCATAATATTCAAACATTTTTTTGTATTACTTGACAATTAACAATTTGATTTTTCAGGAGTTCTTGTCTAAGGGCAAACCGGATACCCTGTAAATTGCTGTAGAAATCCCCCAAGAAAGGTTTGTTTGTAAACAACTGCAAGATACAGTACAGTTTGCGACCGATGACGTAAACAATTTTTATTCATCACAATCTTCATAATAATACCAGATAGAAATGGCGAAAACAATATCTTCTTAAAAATTCAATTCATATACCATTAAAATAGCTCTAAAAGTATGCCAGATTAGCTATTTTTTCATAAAAATAGCTTCTTGTTAGAAAACTACAAAATAGCTAAAAAATATTATTTTTCACAATATTATAGCCATATATTTATCCAGCAACATAGAAATCTCCAATTTACATAAATAATGATTTACAGTGTACAGTGTACACATTTGTTTATTTACATTGTACACATTTGTTTATTTGCAGTTTATCACAGTGACGGGTTTTGTTTTTCATTGCCGAACCTTTTTTATGTACAGTTGTACACCACATATATTTATAATTTTATGTACACTACATATATTTATAATTTTCTGCATTTGAGTAAAATTTAATTGTATTTTATGTAAATCGGGCATTTTACATTTTATTTTTTATATCTTACATTTAAAGCTTAAAGTTAGATTTTTTACGTTTCCAGGAAATACCCCTCCCCTAAACACTGTCCATTAGCGCCTGATCTAATCAGTGTTCAGACATGTGTTTAATGTCTATTCTGAACCAATAGAAATAGTATGGTGGTAACATCTATCTTTCTATCTATCTCATTATCCAATCAGCTTAGAGCTATGAAGTAAAGGCAAATATTTACTTCTACTGAAATTATAACGACAGTTCTTATTTTTTTCATTTGTTTATCTATCTATCTATGCACATATATTCGTCTATCTCTATTCTATCCATTTATTTATACTTACATCTATCTATCTATCTATCTATTTAATCTACATTTAAACTTATGTTATTCTTGATTAAAGCCTTAATTCATCTCTGCGTATCCTATATTAGGCAAATACATGATTGTCTATTTATCTATCTATCTAAATATCTATCTATCTATCTATTTATCTATCTATCTAAATATTTATATATATATATATATCTACCTATCTAAATATCCATCCATGTATCTATCTATCTATCTATCTATCTATCTATCTATCTATCTATCTATCAATCTATCTCTTTTTCTATCTATCTATCTATCTATCTATCTTCCAGCTATAAACTTCATGAACTACTAGGGTTCTAGGGGTCTAACATAAAGCCAGCTGCGGGATAATTTAGTCGAGAGGGGGGGGAGTCCAAATATGAGGAGGAAGGGGGGGAGGTTGGTATGCAGCATCCCCCCTTCACACTCTATGCTAATCACTACATGTTGAGAAGATGGAGTAGGAGTAAGGGGGAGGGCAGAGGGAGGAGAACTGAGGTTGAATTGTCCAATTTATATCAAGTGAATTTTATCTTCTCTAATCTTTAAATATAATTCATTCTCGGCAAAAAGTTTTTCTTGCGTCAATTTTTTGCAACCTTCCGCCCACACATTCTTGCTAATTGTGTTACTTTGTTTGCAAAAAATTGAGATTTCATGATTTGGCAGAAAATTCAAGAAAATAGTTTTATCTTTATTTTTTCTGAAGGTTCTGATTTAGAAGAATGTTACTGAGAGACACGATAATGATTTGAAATTAGAATTTTTTATGATTTTTTTATCACGAATATCCATCTTCGGATATCATCACGATTTCATGAGTCATTTGTTTATTTCAATTTTAAATTGATATGCAGGTTTACCCACAAAGGATGAGACTTCAGAGACGACTGTACGAAATTTATACTATCTGTTTTGCAAAATTACTAAATAAACCATTAAAATACTATTAAAGACTTAATTCAACTTTGAGATCGTCTTTACAGTCTCAATCTTTGTGGGTAACGCTGTATAGTTTATTTTTGTGAAGGGTTTAGATATTTTTGTAGATCTTTAGTTGTGGGTTATAATATCATACAATTAAAGCGGGAACTTAAATTTTAATTTAATCTTTATAATTTCCTAACTAACTATCTTTCCATTCAAATACATACTCCTTAAATTTGTAAATTTGTATGCCATTTAGTATTTATCCTTACCGCCATCTGGAAGCGTTGAACATTTTGTTTTGTATTTCATATTCATGTTTATTTACATTTTTCATGTGTACTGCACAGCCTGCTAGTTTGTTTTTAACCTGTATTAAGTACATGAGTGATATTTTATGTACAATTCTGTACTTCTCATACTGTACATCGCTGGTACAAGAACTTTCACGAATTTTAGATGTAGAAACATCACTTTTTTCGGGCAACTAAATAAAATTTTATGTATAATTATGTAAATGTACAATTGTGTCTGTACGGTACGCATGTACATGTGCTATCTTTAAAATCTGTATAGTTTATGTTTTATCTTGTACATAAGTAAATTTACAAATATAGGATTTAAAAATAAAATTATTTTTAGTCGAAAAAAGAGAGAGAAACGAAAAAACCATTTTTACTCGATATCAAATCTTAAATTTGCCTATTTAGTGAGAAAATTTTAAGGAACTTTTTTCCAAATAAATGAGTTCTAAGTTAGGGTTTCCAGCGAACGAAATGTTTCGCGAAAAAAAGGGAATATTTTCGGTCGCATTTCGCGAAAATTTGAACAATTCGCGAAATGCGAAAATTTTGTGATAACCATTAGTTTTACAACTGCAACAATTAATTCCTCAAAAGAACTTGTGGAATTCTCTGCTCTGATATAGCTCAGTATTTGAAGTTTTATTATGTCTTATAAATAATTTCTCTTCCTTTACTTTAATTTGAATGTTTGAATTTTGCAATCGTTTCAAAAAATCCGTATTTTTCGCGAAATTTTCGTTTTATTTTTTGCATGATTTCCATTTTTTCGCGAAACGATTTTTCCTTTTCGCTGGAAACCCTAGTTCCAAGGCGTCATTAAAAAGACTGTATGCTGTATTTCAAGTAACCTTCCAGTTTAAGAAGGAAATCTCCGACTCACAACGGTTCTCTAGATTCACAACGGTACCCCTGAACATTTGACTGATCAACAATGAGAGAGAACTCATTGTAAATATCTCTTTGTCTTAAATACTATGTAAAAGTCGTAAAATTTGAGTGTACGCTAGCGTACTGTGTGAGCTCAACACTGAACGTTTAACCTTAAAAGATCTTGAATAGTCAAAGCCCGAAACGGTTTTCAAAATTCTAATGTTAATATTTATATGCTAACATTCTTGAAATAAATATTCCTTAAATATAAAACAGCTTGGAAACAAAATGTTTAAAAATTACGAGCGATTTGGTTTGTAGCAAGTAAGGGAAATTCTGCCATCCTTTGTTAGTCAAAGGTTCAAAGGGTACTGTTCGCTAGTTTCTTATTTTGACAATTAAAAAAGTTAATTATTTAAAGAAAGTATCCGAGGAATCCGAGGCCCCATTAGCATTCACAGAGTTTTTATAGGTCTTCAATAAGGGATCCATTTATTGTCCGTAACCTAG
>NW_019397693.1:0-47781 GCF_000591075.1 Eurytemora carolleeae | reverse complement strand
CTAGATCTCAACCGCTGGTTCAACCGCTCCCGCTGAGTTTTTTTCTCCAAAGTATATATCATTCTATCAGAAGTAATTTTTTAAAAAGGAAAAAGTATAATCATTTATATAAGATATTAATTTTTTCTGTTTAAGGCAGTTGATCGAAGACCAGAAGATCAGATTCAGGCATATTGCTCAGATAGCGGCGACAAGGGTAGAAAACATAAGGTATTAAATGGGTTGTAGACTAGGGTAGAAAACACAAGGTATTAAATGGGTTGTAGACAAGGGTAGAAAACACAAGGTATTAAATGGGTTGTTAAATTATAAATTAGAAATTAGAAATTAGAAACAGTAAACTTTAAAAAAATCCCACATGTTGAAGTTTTACTAAATTTATATTATGTACTTATGTATTATGAACCATGAGTTTTATACCGAGAAATTCTTTTGTACGCGAATTTGCAAAAGTGAAATTGTACGCCTTTGTAACGCAATTTCGCGTAATGCAACGCAAGCGCCGGAGTACATTTCTAGATTTAGACGTAATTCCAGTGGTTTAATTCTATTTTCAATTTTAGAAATACAATTCTGAAATGGGGGTTCTTCGTGGATATGAAGAAAGAGGCGGACTCGCTAATTGGTGATTATTCTAATATTAGGCTTTTTTAAGTAAAGAAAACTCAAATTTTCTAATCCATATAGCTTTACAACCTGATGGCGAAAACCTTTGATATTTAAAACTTAGATTAGTCTTATAATTTTCTTTAGCTTGTAGATGTTTACAAAGTCGACATTTTTTGTTGGTGTATTCTTATAAAAAATTTTTTTATTTCGCGGATTTTTTTGTTGTTAACATACTCGCATAGTCCACAAAAGAAATCCGCTAAACATTTTCTATCAGGGTGCTTAGATGGAGTTACCAAAAGGTCTTATCTCTTAAACTACTTTTTAAAATCATTTTAACTTTGGAAAAATTGATAAAAATTTTTTTTGTCATTTGAACTACAATCGTCATTTCGTTTACTTTGAAAAAAACATTTTTCCTTCTTTTATAAACCCCATTTCACTTTTATAAACCCCATTTCACTTTTAGATAATGTAAAAGAATTGTTCCCAGAAATACAAGAATCATCAGCAAAAGGTAAAAGAAAATATTACAAACATTTTTTTTTTAATTCGAATGATTTAGATTTAGATGAGAGCGAATATGAAGAAGGACTACCCCTGGTTCTTAATAAATTTATAAGGAATAATTTTTAGTTATTTTTTAAATTTTACACCATGCATCAGTTTGCAAGATATATGAATTAAAAAATTTTTAGTTTCTGGTAAAGACTAAATACCTTTAATAATTTGAGATAAGAAATTAAACCACTTCTCTTGATTTAGATTAGACTTGCAAGATAAGTGGTTAAAAGCTCGGCATTACTTGAAACTCTCTAATCATTAAATGTGGTCTAGCTGTTCTTTTTTTGGTTTGTGAGGGGGGGGGNTGATTGGAACATTTAAAGGTAAGATATTGATTGATCAAGTTGACCTGGAGAAAGCTCAGGACGAAGACAGCGCCTTGCTCCTAGTCAAATCTTGGTTCAACTCAAATACAGGTAAGATTGATGAAAAAAAGATTGACACGTCGAATTTCGAAGATGTACATGATGATGTACAAAAAATGAAAAATTATACATTTTTGAAAAGCCCTTGACCATGCCATTTCAAATATGCAAAAAAATTTGCAAAACTTTAAATAACCTGGTTTTAATCAAGAAAAACTAAAAAAGTGCAAATTTCCTTTGACAGCTTGTTTGCAAAAAAAACTGCAATTTTTTTCCGCAAAACTTGTGCAATTCGTTTCCTTATGTCAAAGGCTTTCCAGAAAGCTAAATTTTATCAAAATCTGACAAGTGGAAGTGGGTCAAAACTAAGATTTAGTTTGTTACAGAAAAAAAGCAGTCATTCATGCAGTGTGCCTGAGGACTCAGGCAGTTAGTGTTAAAGCCCGGTTCTAGGCCTAAAGGGAGGGCTTTGGGTATGTGGGAAAAGTCAGAAAATTTCAACAGCCTCAGACCAATACTTTTTGAGTTACGTAAAAAAACTACAGGGGTAGCAGGAATAGGGTTAAACGATTTAAAGTACTTTAGAATATTAAGGTAAACATTTTATTTTATTATTTCTAATTCAATATAAATTTTCTTTGTATTTAAATTAAATTATTAGAAGTTTGGAAGCTATATCTAGAATGCCAGTTAAACCTCAAAATATTCAAGTAAGTTTTCTTTATTAAAGGGACTGGGTAAGTGTAGATTATTAAAGGGACTGTGTAAGTTTTTCTTTATTAAAGGGACTGTGTAAGTGTAGATTATTAAAGGGACTGTGTAAGTTTAGATTATTAAAGGGACTGTGTAAGTTTAGATTATTAAAGGGACTGTGTAAGTTTATATTATTAAAGGGACTGTGTAAGTTTATATTATTAAAGGGACTGAATAAGTTTAGATTATTAAAGGGGCTGTGTAAGTTTAGATTATTAAAGGGACTGTGTAAGTGTAGATTATTAAAGGGACTGAGTAAGTTTATATCAAACCTGGACAAATTTCTTAATTGTTGATGGAAAAAATGATGCGTGAATTGAAGACGACTTTTAAACCTTTTCCTCCGATGTTTTATGTATATGTACATATAGACCCATAAAACTGTAGAGTAGGAATTCACATTTTATTAAT
Organism: Eurytemora carolleeae; assembly: GCF_000591075.1. NCBI lineage: Eukaryota > Metazoa > Arthropoda > Copepoda > Calanoida > Temoridae > Eurytemora > Eurytemora carolleeae. The sequence goes on along the minus strand of NW_019397693.1, from coordinate 45,079 downwards.
TTGTGTTTTTAATGATGTTTGAAACCTAAGAGTTTTATGAGTAGCTTGAAACAGAACTAATTTAATAAAATGGTACTGGGTACAATGTAAATTGCACAATATGTCGCGTTCATTAGACTACTAATTTAATAAAATGGTACTGCGTATAAAGTAAATTGCAATTGCAGTTTTCATTAGACTTTTTAAAAAAAAACTTGAAGGGGATTCGAGGATTCGAGGATTCGAGGATGGTAATGGCCAATTACCAACGGTATCCTTGAAACCTTTGCCAGATCATTGTTGTCTGACTTATTCTCATTTATCCACAAAAACGCTAATTGTTGAAGACTATTGTTGGTTGCAAAGATTTATAAATCACGAGTTTTAAGGTCTTTAAACTAAATTTGGAGCATGTACACTGCATGTGAAGCTGTTTATATATTTGTCTGAGGTATAAAATGTTTGGTTTGGCCACCGGAGAAAATTTTGGTCAAAGACGACCTTGCAACTGAGTAAGATCATTTGTTGTTGGTTAACAACTTTTTTGTAAGCTGTTTGAGTTTAATAAATATCAACATTCACTTTCTAAAACTGACAGAAATGTTATAGTATTTTGGAAGCCGTTTTTAATGTAAAATATTCGGTAATGTTTCACAAGAAGCTCATTAGCCGTATTAAAACTGTGCATACATCTTACACCGCGGTTTAGAGGGATTCCAGTGATTTTCAAAATATTTAAACAAAAAGCTCTCTTACTCGATGAATAGTCAACGGGTACTTTTGTAAATCGGGCATTTCCCTCTTAGCATGACGGGTCACTTGAAATTACGCTTACAGTCAGGGGGTGGAAACGTCATGGGGGTGTGTCTGTACCAAAAGAGTGTGTGTCAGTTTAAAGTACCGAAGGTGTGTACTGTAGGTTTATACAGTACGTAAGAATCTCGGTATTTGTACAGCCTAGGAGAGTACATTTGTTTATTGTTAATTGTTTACTTAGAAATAAGTTTAATATACATGCAATATATTATTTACATATTTATGTCAACACTGTAAAGCCAAATTTTAATGCAAAGAATATAATTTGATTAAAGTTTACAATAAACTACTCATTATTCAAGTTTAATTATAATCGACGACATTGTTCTACAATTTCCTTGACTGTAGTCATGGTGTGTGTCTGTACCAGAAGAGTGTTTGTAAGTTTACTGTACTGGTCTGCAAAGCAGTGCGACTGGCTTTCTCTTGCCGGACCAGCGCCATTTCCTTTCCCTATATTCCTGTTCCCTGCTTACAGTCCCTTCAAGGTTGATAGTGTCTTCCTTTTCCCGGTTGTCAGGGTTCCACTCAGGGGGAGGATAGTTCTCTACCTGTGTACTCAGTTAGCTGTACTGTACACTTACAACTGTTTACTATAATATTGATACACTATAGGTTAGACCAGAATCAACATAAATAGTAAACACATATGCAGTACGCTCTCTGTATAGTTAATGGCCTATGCAATTAGTAAAGGATTAGCGTACATCATCACTTAGTGGAACCTCGTTGGTTCCACTAAAGGATACAAAATAACCTAACTTCTTAATTGTTAAGGAGTGCAGCAATGGTTTAGAGAGTATAGAAAAGCTTAAGCTTGCAAGTAAAGCAGGATTCGGAATATTAGATAAGATTGGAGAATGTACAGAGAAAACACCGGCTCATAAACCGGTTTGGGAACAGGTAACACTTAAATTGGTTTGGGAATACGTACCACAATTAAACTGGTTTGGGATCAGGTAACATTTAAACTGGTTTTGCAACAGGTAACACTTGAATAGGTTTGGAAACATGTAACAATTAAACCGGTTTGGGAATGGGAACACTAAAACCCGGTTTGGAAATAGGTAACTCTTTAAGCAGTTTGGGAACGGCCGTAACCATTAAATTGGTTAGGGAACAGGTAAAAAATTAAACCGTTTTGGGAACAGCTCACTTAAATCAGTTTGAAAACGGATAACATTTAAGCCCGGATTGGGAACCGGTAACAATTAAACCGGTTTAGAAACAGGTAACATTAAACGGGGTTGGAAATAAGTTACATTAAATTCAATTTGGGAACAGGTAACATTTATACTGGTTTAGGAACAGGTAACACTTATATTGGTTTGGGAATAGGTAATAATTAAACCGCTTTGGGAACAGATAACACTTAAATTGGTTTGGGAATACGTAGCACAATTAAACTGGTTTGGGATCAGGTAACATTTGAACTGGTTTTGGACCAGGTAATAATTAAACCGGTTTGGGAATGGGGAACACTAAAACCCGGTTTGGGAATAGGTAACTCTTTAACCGGTTTGGGTATCGGCCGTAACCATTAAACTGGTTAGGGAACAGGTAAAAAATTAAACTGTTTTGGGAACAGCTTACTTAAACCAGTTTATAAACGGATAACATTTAAGCCCGGTTGGGAACCAGTAACAATTAAACCAGTTTAGAAGCAGGTAACAATTAAACGGGGTTGGAAACCAGTTACATTTAAACTAATTTGGGAACAGGTAACATTTAAACTGGTTTAGAAACAGGTAACACTTATATCGGTTTGGGAATAGGTAACAATTAAACCGGTTTGGGAACAGGTAAAAACTAAACCCGTTTGGGAACAGGTAGCACTGGAATCGGTTTGGGAACAAGTAACATTTAAACCAATTTTGGAACAGTAACAATAAAACCGGTTTGGGAACAAGTAAAATTTAAACCAATTTGGGAACAGTTAACATTTAAACCAGTTTTGGAATAGGTAACATTTAAATCAGTTTGGGACAGGTTATATTTAAACAATTTGGGAACAGGTAACAATTAAAACAGGGTTTTCTTCAGTAAACATTTTAGATTTTTTTATGATGGTAGTTTTTACATTCAATTTAATTTATATCTGAACAAAATTAGTATTTTATCTCTCTCAATTTAGAAGTTACTAAATGGCAAACCAAACTTTTGAAATATGAATAAAAGTTGCGGATACAAGACGTCACATATACACACATGAAACTGTGGAAGAGGAAGACGACTTTTGGACAAAAATTAAACGTTAAATAAAGAAATTGTGAAGTGTACACACCCATTTACTTAATAAATTAATTTTTGAACTACAGGCAAAACTGTTTGCTTTGTAACAACATTAAATTAATACACATAAGATTTCTTAAATGTCGTATTCCTTATACAGTTCCACAGTCAAGTTTTATTGGTTTGTGTGTGTATTTTTGTTGAAATTATTTGTTATTTATTTACAGATTTGTTTGTTGAAAAAAGTAAACACGGCTTTCGAGGACCAATCTCAAAAGCTGATTTCACTTCTGTCAAGATGGAGGAATCTGGAAAAATCGGAGAAAGAAGACGACATTGATTTTCAACCTCTTCTGGGATTCCTTCTAGTTTATTCACAAATATTTGCTGCCTAGAATTAAATATTAATAGCGTTATAAAACCAACTTCAATAAATAATAAAAGAATTGTATACATATAAAAGATATTTTTTTAAATCNAAAAAGGTCTTATAGGTATGGAGTTCCACTTTACACTATATATTTTTGATTTTTTTTTTTAAAATAATGTTTCGTTGTCGCTGGATTTTTGAACATGCCTGGAAAATATGAAAATTTCGTCTTCATTATCAAAAATAATACATGTTTTCAAATGTAACTATCAGATCATAAAAAATAAAAAAATATTATGAACAATTTTCTCCTCATAGACGCTATAGATAGAAGTAAGATTTGTAGCGATCAAAAGCGCTTATTTTACGCCGTAAGTCTATACCCTTTTCATCTTTTGCGAACACTCCCTATAAGGGTTACGAGTATATTCAACTTCAATATTAGCTTACACAGTAACTTCCTAGTTCTTCAGTAGCTGACCTTCTCGTTTCAGAGTTTATACCCCTCACTCTAAATTCAACTTAGCTGTCCAATGTCCCTTGTTCAAATTGTAGTGTGGGGGGGGGGGATTCACCTCTATAGATTTTATTATAGAAATGATTAAAAATTGGCTCAGAATTGTAAAACTTGTTTTTGAATTTAAGAAGATAAGAATGTCTTTAAAAAAAAGTATACTATATATAGTGCTATTTGTGAATAACTAAGGTTGGGGAAGTGGAGGGGTCCAGTGGAGGGGGGGGGGGGCTGAAAGGTAACCCAAGTTTGTTTTTCCCATGGCAATCTTTGTTATTGTTTAGATAAAACTAGTCTCTACTCTCTAAAAGCAAAATGTGTTCAACACCCCTCCTCCCTCCCACCTTAATTCTACAAATATTGGACAAGTACATTGGACGCAGTCATGCGTTATTAACTTATTTTCACCCTTGACCTTCATTATTTAATGAAAATATACATCACTCTAATGTATGAAAACAATCAATGTAAATAATTGACTTTTATTACCTACACTACAGGATCCCCATAAAAAATATGGCTCTGTTGAGACGATTTTTCAAATCACTTATTTTAGAAGTAAAATATTATATGTTTACGTTTGAATGTCAGATTTTAAGATTATAAATTATTCTTTTATTATTTAAATGTCTGCAATACAAACATTTAAATTTACTATAAATACAGATGATTGAAATATTTTAAACACTAAACAAACAGTAATTTTATCTATTATTCAGGGAACTAAGTTACGCCTGGATGGCAATGCATAATCTTGATAAATACAATGAAATTACTTCCTAATAGACAGAAAATTTCAATTTAAATTTTTAAAAATCAGGACAGTTGGTTGGTACTCCTATTATCAAAAGAAGTAAAAACATCAAAATAAATATTTATGTGCACGGTGCCCCCCCACCAATTCTTCCAGTGCGCACCCCCTCCCCCAGTGCGTAAATGTTGTCTAACGCGCGTATTAAAAATGACCTTGAGCACACTAGCAACAGATACAGTTTACAATATTGATATTCTGAGTATAAATATTCCGATACTGTGGTATTCAGAAAAAGGGTAATTATTGTCTTCGTCTTTTATGAAAGAAGAAAGACGACAATCATTTTACATTGTTTTGGTTATTGTAATCCATATTTGTATTTGGATTGAGCTAACCTTTTTGAAAATTAGATGGTTTAATTGTTTTATCTGTCGGAAACTATAAAAGTATTTTGAAATATTTTTTAAATGTTGGTTTAGAATTCTAGATAATTCCGAGCTGAGAGTCTTAAAAAAGTGGTTCCAAGTGCACATAATATCCAAATTTAATAACAGACTGTTCAGGGCCCTGAAATTATCTAGTTATTTTTATTGTCGAGACCTCTTTCTATTACAAATTATGGATAATAGTGGGTCCAGGGTCCTACTTTTATAAAATAGTAGTACTAGCAGATCCAGGGCCCCCCTGTAATAAATATCTTGTAATTGCATAAAAATGTAACATTATTAAACATGGATTGTGATTAGATTAAATACATTTATATCTATCCATGTTAATCTTCTAAATATGTACATTCAACTTAAACTACGCTGTAGACATGTATGGAGATAGCTTAACTGCTTTACATCTATCCTCACTAATCTTATAAAATGTACATTAAACTTAAACTATGCTGTATATTTATATCGACATGTAACTTGTCATTACGTCAATTCACATTAACTTGAAACATAAGATATCTAAAATAAATTAGTTAATATAGAGACTCCACTTTAATTACAATGTTGAGAGTAATTTAGTCCTTGTTAAAACATATGAGCTGAGATCGTGCCTTGAGATTTGGCATTAATTGATTAAGAGCTTGATTGATGGCTACGCTTGTGTCCCTGTGTGACATTCAGAGCTGATAGTCCTGGTTGAAACATACAAGCTGAGATTGTGTCTAGAGATTAGGCATCAATAGATTAAGAGCTTGTTTGATTAGCTATGCTTGTGTTCTTGTGTGACATTTAGAGCTGATAAGATTGTGTCCTTTGGTTTGACATTGACTGCTGAAGAGTTTGTGTCCTGGATGACATTTATAGCTGACGGGTTGTACCTGGACTGATACAGTTCTGAACGCAGTTTTAAGAGTACGTCATTTACTATACACCTGTTATCTAAGTATTACTAAGAAAGAGTCCAGGATCCTTCCAATATTAAATAGTAATGATAGCAGGTCCAGGGTCCACCTATTATCTAAATATTACTAATAGAGGGTCTAGGGTCCTTTTAATATTGAATATTACTAGTAGAGGGTCCAGGGTGCATATAATATTAAATAATAATAGCAGGTCCCATCTGTTATCTAAATATTACTAATAGAGGGTCCAGGTTTCTTCTTATATTAAATAGTAATATAGAAAGTCCAGGGTTCTACTAGTATTAAACATTAATAATAGCGGGTTCTTGGTTCTACCAATATTTAATAGTATGGTGATAGCAGGTTCTAGGAGGTGGGGAGTGCACACTAAAACAATTTGTATTCAAACCACAAAATCCAGCTTCCCAAAACTACAAATGCAGTAATCATCAAATGCTACATAGTTTAAATGATTGTTTATGATTCATTGTGCTACAAGGTGTCCCAATAAACATGGATATTGAGATACCACTTGAATATTGTCTTTGATTTTTGATAATTAATAAATGACATAAAGTGCATCAAAAAGGATTGAATTTCTTTTAAGCTTTCCAATATGTGGTCTACCTTCTTTGGATCTTTAAAATTGACGGAGATATTAAAGATTTGAACAGTTTTGTTGATTTTTAATTAACTGAAATCTAAACAAATTTCCTTTTATCTCCATCAATTTTGAATGTAAAAAATGGTAGACCACATTTTGGAAAAAGACTAAAAGTTTTAGATGTTAAATGTTTTAACTGTGATGATACAAAAACACATTTAAAAAATAATCTGCTTGGAACAAAGACAATATAAAGGTTGTGTGGTATAATTTCAAATTGTTATTGTATGTGCTCCCCCCCCCCTTGTCCTGGGAGGGATATTATCTAAATTAAGTGGTTTTTGTGATATGATTACAAATAGTTGTTCTGTATGATCCCCCTCTCGTCCTGGGAGGGATATTATCTAAATTAGGTGGTTTGTGTGATATGATTACAATTTGTTGCTGTTAGGGTTTCCACAAAATGGCTGAATCTTTTGCGCAAAATTTGCGTTTTTTTCGTGCAATTTTTTTTTGGCGAACTTTTGCACTTATTTTGCGCTATTTTTGTGCATGAAACGCAATGAGTTTTGGGCGGTTTTGTGCTATTTTTTTGCACAATTAAGTTTAAATTAAGGGACCAAAATTAATAAAATAGAAATCAGAGTGTGAAACTTGGCAATATTTTAATCCTATTAAATAATTTCAAGTGACCCTTAAAGACTTCTGTATGTATAAAATGCCTTATTTTTCACATTAGCTTTATGTAAGGTAAATAGAAGGTAGTAAAAGTAGTAATAATTTAAATTTTAAAAATAAAGATGTGTATTGATTTGTCAACATTTATTCAATAATTTATTTTTCAATTCCCCACTACCCTCACTACCACCGACAAGTTGAAACTTTTTTTTCAACATTTATTCAATAATTTATTTTTCAATTCCCCACTACCCTTACTACCACCGACGAGTTGAAACTTTTTTATCAACATTTGTTCAAGAATTTTATTTAAATTAAAAACTACCCTCACTTCCACTGATTTTTCAAAATCTTAATTTCAACATTTATTATTTTTTTTCATTTTCAAACTACAGTCACTTCCAAGACAAAAACTTAAGCAAGTCTTAAAGAAAAAAAAGAGGCAATTTAAAGATTTTTAAAGTTGAATTTCTTGCTAAATATATTTTTTTTATCATGATTTTACAAAAAAATCTTATAGTTTTATAAGAAAAGTATCTGCTTACTACCATACATACCTATGTTAATAAAAAATTCACCTATTTTTCAGCAAAAAAAGGCATTTTATACGTTCACTAAAGACTTTGCCTAATCAAGTGTGAATTATATTCTTAAATTTGTTTAATCAAATTTCTGAAATCTTTTTAATCTCATATAAAATAATGCAAGAAAGTCACCAATGCCTGAAGAATCAACTTTTAGGAAATATGCATGTCCAAAACTAAAATTGTCGAGACTTTTAATGGACAATCTGTTTTGGATTTTGGTACAAAACCTTCCAGCACTGGAAGAATTGAATTCTAAGAAACACAAACCGTCACCAATTTTTGATTTTTACGAAATTGCGGAATTGCGTAAAACTCTAGTTGCAGAATTGCACAAAACTTGAGTTTCCCAAAAGCGCAAATTGTTGTTTTTTCGCGCAAAACTGAAGCACAAAGAAAGAAAAATTTTGCGTTTCGTTCCAAAAAAATTGCGCAAAAGTTTTGCGAATGGAAACCCTATCCATCATCATCGTCCTGGGCGGGATATTATCTAAATTAGGTGGTTTGTGTGATATGATTACAAATTGTTGTTGTGTATGCTCCCACCCTCTTCCTGGGCAGGATATTATCTAAATTAGTGGTTTGTGTGATATGATTACAAATTGTTGTCGTGTATGCTCCCCCTCTCGTCCTGGGTGGGATATTATCTAAATTAGGTAATTTGTGTGATATGATTACAAATTGTTGTTGTGTATGCTCCCCCCCCCCTCGTCCTGGGTGGGATATTATCTAAATTAGGTGGTTTGTGTGATATGAATACAAATTGTTGCTATGTATGCTCCTCATCTCGTCCTGGGGCGGGATATTATCTAGATTATGTGGTTTGTGTGATATGATTACAAATTGTTGCTGTGTATACTCACCCCCTTGTCCTGGGCGGGATATTATCTAAATCAGGTGGTTTGTGTGATATGATTACAAATTATTATGGTATGTGCCCCCCCCCTCGTACTGGGCTGGATATTATCTTAGTTAGGTGGTTTGTGTGATATGATTACAAATTGTTGTTGTGTATACTCCCCCCCCCCTCGTCCTGGGTGGGATATTATCTAAATTAGGTGGTTTGTGTGATATGANCCCCCCCCCCCTCGTCCTGTGGGGGATATTATCTAAATTAGATGGTTTGTGTGATATGATTACAAAATGTTGTTGTGTATACTCCCCCCCTCGTCCTGGGCGGGATATTATCTAAATTAGGTGGTTTGTGTGATATGATTACAAATTATTATGGTATGTGCCCACCCCCTCTTGTCCAGGGCGGGATATTATCTAAATTAGGTGGTGTGTGTGATATGATTACAAATTGTTGTTGTGTATGCTCCCCCCCTCGTCCTGGGCGGGATATTATCTAAATTAGGTGGTTTGTGTGATGTGAACTCACACAAGGAAGAGAAGTTGGTTTTATCTCAGTTGGTTAAGGAGTCCCGGACCAACATGTCGAGGTAACCTTTACAGGGTCTAGAAACGTAACTTTAAGTGACCTTTCGTTTATAGAGTTGTCCGATTGACAATGATACCCGGTTAAAACCTTTGTCTGATCATATATGAATTAGATATCCATGTTTATAAATTTGAAAACTGAATATTTTCAATTGTGGTTGATCTATAAAAGTGACTTGCGCAGGAAAACAATGTGGGATTTATCAGAATTAGACACTTCCGCATTATTGATGAGATACAGGTTTAAAGGAACCCCTGCCCAAATTTTAATAAAATCGGGAGGTGGTACGGTGGGACCCATAACTATGTGGAATAAGGAAACATTACAGTTAGACAAACTATATTTTTATTTCATGTTGTTATTAAGCAAATAGTTTTACCATCAGTTTGCAAGAAAATTAAATTATAAAATTAGTTCTGTGTACACTGCGCAATTTCTGTACTTTCGTTCATGTCTTTTGAACTGTTTAAAATCATAAATTGAGTCTAATAGAAAATATTCATATTCTTATAGGATATTCACCTTTCTGACAGAGCATATTATTTCAGGCCAATGTTTAAAGTATAAACAAATCTGAAATTACTTCTAAAAGATATCTCTGATTTATACCATAATTCTGTAATATAACCATTAAAGCTTCGTTGCTTGTAAAAACAGATTTTATCAATATATTTTGCAGAAATAGGTTATCTTTTGGTTAAAATTAATTTAATCTATATAATAAAACAAGACATTCGTATATATGTAAATATATATATATGTTGCCTATAGCCGGCTAAACGGCTTGACCGATTGAACTGAAATTTTGTGTGGACACTCAGGGGTGGCCGGGGGGTGTTCTAGGCTAAAAAAAAATCGAACATTTTTTTAAAAATTTTTTTTTCCCCCGGGCAACGGCGGGCCCTTCAGCTAGTTTAAATTAAACCAAAACAAATAATGTTAATTAGCAAATTTTCAGTTGATTGATTAATTCCTCTGTGTTAAATTCGATATTGACCCTGGCCATTTTTATTAGCTTAAAGTTAATTATCTCTAGAAAGGAATTGAGCCTTTGTCACAAACTCTTATTTTCTAATACCTATATCTTTGCAATCCAATTTCGTAGACGTTAGATATTTCAAACTCTGAATTCTGTTATATCAAGTAGCCTAAGTTTGAATCCACCATTAGGTTGCCAAGATATAATGATTAGAAAATTTGAGTTTGTGGCAAAAACTCAATTCCTTTGACTTTTGACTGTTATCTGATGGACCATGTTGTTTTCCGAAGTCCAATGGTTATTCTTCTGTTTGCCTTGGATTTTTCAAAACATGTTGAGAACCAGAGGCGTCCAAGTACACAGAGGGGGCTATTGCAATGGGGGATGAGCCCCCGCCCCCTACTCTGAATTGGCGAAATCTATGGTTTTTCAGGGCTTTAAAATTCCCCAATGTGAGCTAAGCCCCCACCTGGATAAAAAAAAATTTTTAAGCCCCCTCTTAATTAAACGATTTCTGTGTACGCCTCTGTTCGAAACTTTTCTTCATATTCTAAACTGAGTTTTATGTTTGCTGATAAACCTATTTTCAATAATGTTGATAAATTGTTTCAAGGTTTTAATTTTAATAGGATTTTATTTAAGATCGTTATTAATTGGTGGAGCAGTGTGCCTCTTTACATTAGCATGTGGAGAAGATCTGATGGAACTAGGAGAATTCGGTGAGAGCGTAGATGCAAGGATAAAAAGGTTTCCACAATTTTCACATTTTCCTGGAGGGGATTACTCCCCTGCACCCCCAGCTCCTTACTCACCTCAACCATATGCTCCTCCTAAATCCTACGAACCTACTTCGTACAGTCCTCCCGCTCCAGCTTATCATGAACCTGCTCCATACAATCCTCCCGCTCCAGCTTATCATGAACCCTCTCCGTACAGCCCTCCTAGTCCTGCATATCATGAACCAGCTCCATACAGTCCTCCCGCTCCAGCGTATCATGAACCTGCTCCATACAGTCCTGCCGCTCCAGCTTATCACGCACCTGCTCCATATGATGCCCCCGCTCCAGCACATCATGAACCTGCACCATATCACGCCCCTGTTCCAGCTTATCATGAACCTGCTCCATACCACGCCCCAGCTCCTGGATATCAGGAGCATGAACCCTATCATGATGAGCACCATGGAGTTCCCGGCGTTCCTTGCAAAGACTATCCCTGCTATGCTGAAGCACCATACACAAAGTTTACCTGTGCCAGTGTTCCATTCCAACCCGGGATGTATGCTGACCCAGAATCTGGGTGCCAGGTATTTATTTCTACATTCTATTCTATGTATATGTATATATGCACGCCAGTGTGTAGTACTTTTGTGCATTCTCTACAGTGCGCACTTAAAATGCGATACATGAAGGCCCAAATCCCGGTTTTCATATCCTTCATTAGTTATTGATATAAAAGCTCCATTAATGTTGTCACAGTGTCACTTAAGTATAGGGATGCAGGTATCGCTTTGTATTTTATTTCAGATATTCAAGGGTTTTTTTTACTTAAACTACATCTCGCAGAATTCAAATTTCAAGTTATGACTAATAAGAATCAGTTAAATTTCGCATTTTTAACAATTTGTTGTAGGCCTACCGAGTTTGCAACGATGGTAGGGATGGTCCAGCTGGAGCAGGATTTGTGTGCCCAAATGGAACCTTGTTTGACCAATACCAATTTGCTTGCGAATTCTGGCATAAGGTAAACTTTAAGAAAATAACTTTTTTCTAAACAAAATTTAGAGATAATTTTTTTTACTTAAATATATTTATTCTTGATTTGTTTAGGTTGATTGCAGCAAGGCTGTCTCTCTTTATGAACTTAACAAAGACCCATACAAGAATCCTTACTTAGATAAACCTAAGGAGGATCACCCCCACGCTCCCGCTCCATATGCGCCTGCTCCCCACCATCCTGCTCCTTATGCCCCCGCTCCCCATGCACCCGCTCCCTATGCACCCGCTCCCTATGCACCCGCTCCCTATGCCCCCGCTCCCTACCATTAAACACAAAGACTTATTTTTTGTTACAAAAGAAGTTTTGATGGTTTAACATTGACTTTTTGTTTTATATTAAAGTTTTATTGTTCATCCATTATTTGTTAATTAGTATTCGAAATAAATGTTTATCTATTAGGAGAGTGTTGAATTATTGACTAACATGGGACGCTTTGCACCAGTCTTCCTGATAAAAACAATAGTTTTTGTAGATTTTCAATTAAAAAAACGGATTTCAGTCTTTGCCACAAATTCAAATCTTATACGTTTATCTTCACAACTTGATAGTTTAAACCTTTTATAATTTAAAATTAAATTTTTTTTATATAGTATAATTCATTGTTTGAAATATAAAAGGTTTACAACATCGGATTGCAAAGATATGATTTAAAAAATTAGAGTGTGTGGCAAAAACTCATTTCATTTTGCGGATTTTTTAATATCAGTAGATGCCCAGCATTTCAGAAAAAATAGAACAGAAACTATAAATAAAAACAGAAAACTAAAAAAATATATTAAGATCGGTATAACTTATATTTATTAAATAAATTTATAAATGTTCCATATTATACATTATAAAATTTAATCATAAGTTGTAAAAAGTATACAAATTTCGGTATTTCGGTGTCCAAAGTTAAATTAAAAACATCTTGATGACTAGCATTTATATTTGGTACAGCTGCATTTGCAATATATTGTGCGTAGTTCCTCATTTTTAAACTTATGCTTCAATATTAAGCCTTTTAGTTAAACTGACATTCCAACTTATTTAGATGACCACTATAGGAAATATTCAAATGTTATATTTTGTATTATGGTGAGCTACTCTAGACAAAACTTGCAGGTACATAGTGAACTTTATGATACTGTCAAAAAGTGTTATTTTACATAATATCCTAATTTTGTTTTCTTGACTGTTCGTTTAGCACTTTATTTATTTCAAACAGGGTCAGAGGTCAAAATGTCGCCTTTGAATGTTTAATTAGTCAGACACTTTTCATTTCACCACCAGCACTAAACCTAAATTCTTCAATTTTGAAGTTTATGCTATGGATATCAAGTAGTTGAGGCTATTTGGTTTTCCAATTTTTAATATCTGTGTTATCAAAGAAAATTAAGTTTAAGAAATAAAAATGGAATTTGTATTTGACTCTTAAACTATTTCATCTATCTAGGAAACTCTATCCAACTTTAATTTGCATTTGACTCTTGATCAGTTTCATCTATCCAGGGAACCCCGCTCTATTCGAATTTAATTTGTATTGGACTCTTGAACTGTTTCATCTATCCAGGGAACCCCACTCTATTCAACTTTAATTTGTATTGGACTCTTGATCAGTTTCATCTATCCAGGGAACTCCGCTCACTCTATCCTCGTCTTTCAGGATGCCTCCTTCACAATCTGAAAGTTAAAAGGGGTTGCTGGAAGAAATTCTATCTTTCAATTGGTTTGTTTCAAATTCAGATTTTATCAAAATATATTGTTGAATATTGTGTAAGAAAAGAGGTAAGGACTAACGATTAGCTAGCGGAACTAGATCTGGTTATTTGAACAACTCCTCAGTGCACTCTTGGCCACACGAAAGCAGCATCCCTACCAAGTTTGACTACTTTGCCCTGACATCAGATTTGAAGTCACTGAGTGCGTTACACATTGATAAATTTACACATAGCTTTTTCTAATGAATATGTCCTACTAGTCCTACTACTTCTTGCTATTTGTTAAATTACAGTTTTAATATTTTACCTGGAAAAGGTCTAGTCAGTAAAATCTCAATTTTATCTCCCGCTGCTGCAATCAGTGGAACCGCTAGGCAGCAATCAAATTCAGTAGTCCTCGTTTGATTCAGCTGCAGGATACGATCAAACGGTTTTATCATCCCCGACACATCAGCTGGTCCTCCTTTCCGTATCCTATTCACAAATATACCCCGTTCGTATAGTCCATCGGATACGGAGAATCCAAAGTCCTCATATATTTGGTCCTTGAATAGGGTAACTCGTGTCACCTCCAGGGGAAGACTACTGCTATCTGAGTTCCGGCATCTTGACTGAGGAAGCAGGGTCACCACTGGCAGTTCACGCTTACCCTTGAAACTCACTTTAGACCTGCAACTGGAGTTTGTGTAAATAATTATACCTTTAAATGTCTATATTCAATATTGTGTTAATGAATATATATGATATAAACAAACAGTAAAAGTGAAACTTTCGATTCTAAATGTAGTGGAAACAAGTCAGCACTGCATGATTAGATCAGGAAGTGATTTTTATCAATTTTTGCTTTAATAAAATGAGATTTCGAGTCACAGGGTGACTATTTAAATTATCAGAGCTGTTTACTTCTTCGCCAAGGAATTAAGTCTGTCCCCCAAAATTTGATTTTCTCGTCCTTATTTCTTTGAATCCTCATGTCCAGGACCTTAGATATTTTTCTAAATATGGATTCTTCTAGATCAAACAATCTAAGTTTGAAATATCAAAGGTTTACACCATCAGTTTGTAAAGTTATAGAGATTTGAAATAACTATAATGCTTTTTTAAAATTTAAGGAGATTTGGAGAGGAAGATGTTTTATATTCTACTGTTACATGTTAATACAGCTTTGATCTGAAACTAGTGCTATTTTAAACCAAAACAACATAATTCAAAAATACTAACTATACCTATAATTTGATGTTGGTGATGGTATAGGGCTATACAGGTGACTTGAGCAAGGATTAACTGGTGCATAGATAGGGGAGGGGCATGGTCTAGGGGGGAGCCTAGAAAAATTGCATTGTTTAGACAATGAAAAGATACAATTAGATAAACGCCATATTGTTTTTTTTTTGTCCTTTTGATCTTAAAATACCTTATTATCTATATAATAAAACAAAATATTTGTATATATTTATGTTGCCTATAGCCGGCCAAACGGCTGGACCGATTGGGTTATATTTTTTTGTGGACACTCATGGGTGGCCGGAGGGTGTTATAGGCTAAAAAAAATCGGAATTTTCTTTTTTTCAACATTTTTTTCAAATTTTTTTTTCCATGGGCAACGCGCCGGGCCCTTCAGCTAGTATGAAATACAATTTACACTAAACATTCAAGACAAAAGATTGAATTTAACCTTCATATCGTTTTTTTTTGTTTGTTTTCTTTTTACGTTGTAAATTAAGTTTTATCCTTTCTGATTTTTATTTTCTTTTATATAAAACTAGGCTTTTAGGGCGCTTCGCGTCCATCTTTTATTTAAATTGTGAACATGTTGTTTTTGTTTACATTCTAAAACAAAGAAGAAAAAATTTTTGCGGATTTAAAAAAAAAAATTCGCGGATTTTCAAGAATTTAAATTTTTTATAAAATAAAAAACCTTTAAAACACATTTTTTAAATTTTTATCATTCATAAACCTACCCTGTGGTCACATGATGTCCCACAAAAAATTTGTGACCGATCGGTTCAGCCGTTTTGACGTTTATTGGATACAAACAAACAGACAGACAAGCCAAATTTATATATAGATGTTGAACACATACCTGAAACTTTTTGAATGGAATTCCCGTTCCGGGATTGAGACCATTCTGGTCAATTTTAGCTTAACAACATTCCCTGAGTTTTGTAATAATGGAACTGCTTCTGACAATTTGAGACCCTAAAATACAGGATGTCCCAAAAAACATGGGAATTCAGTGACGATCTCGATATCGTCTTTGTTATGAATTAGCTTTCTCAGTATGTATAACTATACTAAATCAAAGAATTATTTTAAAAGACGATATCGAATTCGTCACTGAATTCCCATGTTTATTGGGACACCCTGTACAATCAAAATATATTCAATTGTTAAAGAAGTGTCTATAGCAAATCTGTCAAAAGGAACTATTGAATATTGATATAATTTAAAGCCAAAAAGTTTTATGTCCATTGTGATCAGTATCCTTAAATCTTTGTCTAAGCAAAAAGACTGAAGAAATCATTGTTTTTCCGTGTTAAATTGACAGTATTTAATTGTGGTTACTCATTAGGTTTACACTTACAAAGTACTGTTTGTCTTCGTGCATGTAACTCTCTGTCTCAAGAGTCGCATGCATTACATAGATTACGCCGGAAACCAATTAAAAATGTGAATACCTACATTTTTAAAACTTTTCCCCTTATTTTCATCTGTAATCATAAACTTTCAAAAGCCTTGACTTTTCTAAAATCTTTTGTATACGGATTATTCTATCCTTAATCTTTCTACACATTTTTAAAGTTTAAATATTTGTGCAGCAAACAAGATTTCATGTTTATATTCAGTCCTAAAAGGATAAATTTAAGTTTTTATATGATTCTTAAAATCGTAAACTTAACTTTCTACAGTTTTTCATCAATTCTCATGTTCATCTTACACATTTTTTTTAAATGATTCAGGGTTACCCACAAAGTATTAGACTTAAGAGACGACTGTACGGAATTTATACTGTCTGTTTACTAACCTTTATGATTCTCTACAACTATAAACTTGCTTCTTTCTTCACGAAATAAAAAAATAATATTTAAGGCAGAAAATTTAACCTATGAATGGTCCATTTAAAGAGTTTCAGGTCGTCTGTACTTTCTCATTCTTTGTGGGTAGCCCTGTGTAATCAAATAATCCTTTCTTTTTTAAATTAAATTTACCTTAACATTAACACCATTTACTTCTATGAGCTCGTCCCGGATTTGAATTGCTTTGGTTGTTCTAGCCAACCCTCCCTCGGCCATACTGGAGATATAAATTGGGGACTGTTCACCTTTCTTCTAGAAAAATTTAATTAAAGGGACTGTTAAAGGACTTGAATTGCTTTGGTTGTTCTAGCCAACCCTCCCTCGGTCATACTGGAGAAATAAATAAGGAACTGTTAACCGAGGGAGGGATCGCTGCTCTTAGGGTTTTTGTATTTGTCACAGGGTTTTGGAGTGCTCCCAGGGTCTTGGAGTAAAATGTGAAAATTTATCCGGTCATTTATGAAAAGTCCTTTAAAAAGGGAACTTTAAAACCTAAAATTGAAAAAAGGGCTCTCCTACCCCTTTTTAACTGTCTTTGTTCAGATTTTTCCAAATTCAGAAAGTTGCAAAATTCCACTCGTATCGTAAAACATCTATTTAATTCCAAAAAAAATCATTCAAATATTACAACCTAAAATCATCGATAATTTTTCGACGCATTCGTATAGAGTGGGTATTTCATTATTTTTTGTTGCTTTATTTTTTATAAGATGCACTTAAAACGCCGATTAGATGGCCGCCAGGTGTCTCTGCTCTCGATGCTCTGAGTGGGAGAGATACTTAGCGGACAAAAAATCGTTTTAAGTGCATTGTACATAAAACAAATACAAATCCTAAGGGTCCCCCTGTTCTATCTAGTTCTATATATATATATAGTACCTGTTCATCTGTTGCTATAGTGATCCCTAAGGGTCCCCCTGTTCTATCAAGTTCTATATATATATAGTACCTGTTCATCTGTTGCTAAAGTGATCCCTAAGGGTCCCCCTGTTCTATCTAGTTCTCTATAAATATATATATATATATATAATATAGTACCTGTTCATCTGTTGCTAAACTGATCCCTAAGGGTCCCCCTGTTCTATCAAGTTCTATATATATAGTACCTGTTCATCTGTTGCTAAAGTGATCCCTAAGGGTCCCCCTGTTCTATCTAGTTCTATATATATATATGTAACAAATCTAGATGCTAATACTCTAACGATTACTTTACTCAAAGTCTAATGAGATCATATTTAACTAAATCTCTAGCCAAATCTTAAGGCTCTCTATCTCTAGCCAACACTCAAGGCTCTGTATACGTCCGTTCTAATCAACAAATGATATTCAACTAGTTTATTTATAAAC
Source organism: Eurytemora carolleeae (assembly GCF_000591075.1). Lineage (NCBI taxonomy): Eukaryota > Metazoa > Arthropoda > Copepoda > Calanoida > Temoridae > Eurytemora > Eurytemora carolleeae. The sequence continues at coordinate 26,883 of NW_019397693.1, read as the reverse complement.
AGGTAAAATGAAAAACTGACCGGGCTAGCCCGGCTGGGTCAATATACAAATAATTAAGATAGTAATATTATTAGTACAGATATCAAATTAGAATTGCACATCATTGTAGAATACACTTCATATATAGTACCTGTTCATCTGTTGCTCTAGTGATCCCTAAGGGTCCCCCTGTTCTATCTAGTTCTATATATAGTACCTGTTCATCTGTTGCTATAGTGATCCCTAAGGGTCCCCCTGTTCTATCAAGTTCCATATATATAGTACCTGTTCATCTGTTGCTAACGTAATCCCTAAGGGTCCCCCTGTTCTATCAAGTTCTACGGAAAAAGAAACAAACTTCTTCCGCTCACGTTCCTGCTGATTTCCCTGCATTAAAGAAAAAATTCAAGATTTTCAATGACGAACTTGGACTGTGCATGTATCTAGTAATAATGAAAATTATATTAATAATTATAATAAAAATAATAGTCATAATAATAATAATAATCATTATAACACAAAAATAATGATAATAATTATAATAATAATTATAATGAGAAAAATAATAATAATAGTAATAATAAGCATAGTTAATAAGTTTCATTTCACAACAATTTTTGAATTTTCAGAAATGAGATTTTTTTGGATAAAAGAATCGATATTTCGCTAAAGTTATATGATATATGATATATCTCGAAGTTTGTAAACTCTACCTGATAGTCCAGAATGCTCTTAATGTTTGCATGAGACATTTGTCTGGGTAGCCCATGGTGTTCCTGACTTCTTAAATCTGATCTATGTCGTCTTTGCATAGTAGAGAAACATGGAGAGGGTAGAGAGGCCCGTACACTTCCACCCCTGTACAGTGTACAAAATAAATATACAATCTTTGTAGATATAAATTTAGCTTGTCGGTGTGTTTTTTGTGCCCAGTGTGTGTGTATGTTCATAATCGGAAAGATATTGCTGTTTTTTTAAATCAATTAAATTACACAAAAAATTCGACACATTTTTGTTTTACAATTGCAAAGAAAAATATTGACTTTAAAAGCAATATTTTTACTAAAAGAGGGACGCTTAGCGCCCTGAAAGACACATCAAAAGACATCCCAAAATTAAGCAAGTTTTATATTGGTTTTAGAATTTAAGGCTACAGCCTGTTTTGATACTACTTCAATAGTGTATACCTGAATTTAGCATCAGCTCCAGGTAGAACCTCTAGCTGAAGAACCAGCCCTAAACGTATACCTGGATATAGCTCCAGGTAGAACCTCTAGCTGAAGAACCAGCCCTAAACGTATATCTGGATCTAGCTCCAGGTAGAACCTCTATCTGGAGAATCAGCCCTAAATGTATACCTGAATTTAGCATCAGCTCCAGGTTGAACCTCTAGCTGAAGAACCAGCCCTAAATGTATACCTGAATTTAGCATCAGCTCCAGGTTGAACCTCTAGCTGAAGAACCAGCCCTAAACGTATACCTGAATCTAGCTCCAGGTAGAACCTCTAGCTGGAGAACCAGCCCTAAATGTATACCTGGATCTAGCATGAGCTCCAGGTAGAACCTCTAGCTGGAGAACAAGCCCGGAGTTATCTCTAATCCATTGAGTTACATCATCAACACCCATCCTTGTCAAAGGTTGGCCACAAACTGACAGAAGGATATCTCCAACATGTAAAGCTCCGCATCTTAAAAGATACTGGAGAGTGTAGAACCAATTAAAAATATTTTGTGATAAAGAAACAAGAATAAAAGAATATAAAAGAATATATAATAATAAGAAAAAGTTTTGAGATCATTATTTTGAATTTCGAATTCAAAATTTCTTAATTGAAATTTATAAAGTACTTTACATAAAACGACATTTAAAAACTTATTTTTTTATTTATTTATTACAATATAGAAAGTTTTACATAACAATTGTTGATTTTTTAGATAGCTTAAATAAAGAAGTATAGCATCTTCATGGCTAGGAAACATTTTTAGTTTTTTTTATATAATCTTTCTATGCTATAGCACCTTTCTAAAAACAAAGTCAAGGGTTAAATTTCTTGAAATTTTTCAAATTTTAAATCTAAAGAAACAAGAGAAAGTGAACATCTCCGCAAAAAACATATTTACACTAATCACACATTTATACGGTTAAATAAATTCATATAATTCAAAAATGCGCGGAAAATACTTTTTATTGATAATAATTTACTCTCATAATTGAAAAAAGTAATTTATTAAAATTTGTCAAAACAAAATCTAGATAAAGTTTATGTTATATACCTGTCAGCTAAGCTTGCTTGCTTAATACTCTCAATAATTATTGCCTTTGTGTCCGGGCATCGGCTTAACCCTACTCCCAGCAAATCTTGCTGTTCCCGGGATATCTCCACAAGGATAGCACCTTGCTCCAGATAGCTCTAATAATATAACAAATATATCTCCATCAGGGAATAGGAAAAAAGGGAAAGGAAAAGGCGATGGTCTGGCATGAGCAAGCCAGTCGCACTGCTTAGCAGACGAATTCGGTATTCCATACACACACTCTTTTGGTACAGACACACAACATGACTTCAGTCAGGGAAATTGCAGAACAATGTCGTCGATTATAACTAAGCTTGAATAACGACTAGTTTATTGTAAACTTTAATCAAATTATATTCTTTGCATGAAAATTTGGCTTTTTAGTGTTGACTTAAATATGTAAATAATATATTACATGTATATTAAACTTTTTTTTAAGTAAACAATTAACAATAAACGAATGTACTCTCATAGACTGTACAAACACCGAAATTCTTATGTACTGTATATACCTACAGTACAAGCCTTCGGTTCGGTATTCCTTACACACACTGTTTTGGTACAGACACACACACATGACGTTATCAGGCCCTCTGATCTCCATCTATTCCTGGATACCCTGCTGGGATAATTTTCATTGAGAGATTAACGATTTATTCTCAACTTTAAAGTGCACACATTGGATATTGAGATCAAGTATTCCAGATTAAAGATACTCCACACAAAAGTTCCACACAAATGAAAACTTTTATTTCCTTATCCCTCATTCTGATTTAATAATTCAAAATATGATTTTTAGGTCAATAAGATTTCATCATTTGAAAATCAAATGTCTATTATAACAACATCCTGTTGCAAAAGGATTATATTATGTACATAGGGATTAGAAAATACATAAGGATTATATTAAGTACATAGGGATTAGAAAATACATAGAGATTAGAAAACACAAAAGGATTATATTAAGTACATAGGCATTAGAAAATACATAGGGATTAGAAAATACATAGGGATTATAAAGTACATAGGCATTAGAACAAGGGATTAGGAAAGACATAAGTATTAGAAAATTCATAGAGATTAGAAAATGCATAAGTATAAGAAAATACAAAGGGATTAGAAAATACATAGGGATTAGAAAATACATAGGCATTAGAAAATACATAAGTATTAGAAAATACATAGGGATTAGAAAATACATAAGGATTATAAAGTACGTAGAGATTAGAAATCAAAAAAGGATTATACAGTACATAGGCATTAGAAATACATAGGGATTAGAAAATACATAGAGTCTAGAAAATTCATACAGGTTAGAAAATACATAGGGATTAGAAAACACATAGGATGAAGACCCTGTTACTGCATTTTCTAAATTTTCTAGCACTTTAGATAATATTTATGAAGATAGTTTTCCATTAATAGAGTCAAAACCAAACAAAAATAAAAACCCCATCAACCCTTGGTTTACATCTGCTTTGCTAGTGTCTTAAAAAAAAAAATATACTATTTAAGAAAAAACTGTTAAATCCAAATCCTATAAATATATCTGCTTTCAGAAAATACAACACTGTTTATCGTTCTTTCATATAAAAGGCCAAAGTTAGTTATTTTTACTCAAAGTTTCAAGAATATTCAAAAGATATAAAAAAACCTGGACCTTACTTAATTCTATAATTTCCTTTAAGAAAGAAAGTCATTCAGTTCCTGATATTTTTGCTGATAACAATCAAACTTTTGTAGGATCTAGTGACATTGCAGAAGGTTCTAATGATTTTTTTTGTCAACGTGGGACCTAGACTGTCTAGTTACATTCCGGAATCTAATGCCACTTTTGAAACGTATTTAAATGAGTCCTAAAATGAAAATTTAGTTTTTGCAAATATTACACCGGAAATATTTTTAGAAACAGTAAGTAAGCTAAAACCCAAGAAAAGCTCAGGAAAAGACAATATTTCTACTAAACTACTGAAGGAGATTATTGATTGTATCGATTATCCTATAGCACATTTATTTAATCTTTCTTTCAAAACAGGATACATCCCTAGCGAGTATAAATGTGCAAAAATTATTCCCAAAAAGATAAGTTTAATAATTACAGACCTATAAGTTTTCTTCCGGCTTTGAGTAAGCTACTTGAAAAAATTGCTGCAATACAAATGTTCAGATATCTTAATAAGTTTAACATCTTTTACGAGCACCAATATGGATTTAGACCTAAGCATAACACAAATCAACCACTTTTTCACTTAATGAATAAAATCTATGAAAACCTTAATAAATCTAAACCAGAATTTACTCTTGGAATATTCCTAGACTTGAAGAAAGCTTTTGATTGCTGTGATTTAACATACTTTAAAAAAAAACTAAATCATTATGGTTTCAAAAACGTGGTCAACTCATGGTTTAAAAATTATCTTGTTAATAAAACTCAATATGTATGTATAAATGGAGCTTTTTCAACAGAAAGAATTATAACATGTGGTGTTCCTCAAGGAAGTGTTCTGCTGTTTCTGCTTTATATAAACGATTTGCCCCTAGCAACATCTTTTTTTATCAGCCTCTTTGCAGATGATACTAGTTTTTTAAAGTCATCTCCTGACATTGCAACCCTAATACTTGATGCAAACACTGAACTGAAGAAAAACAGCAAAATGGTTTCAAGCAAATCGTTTGTCACTAAATGTCTCCAAAACAAAGTATATAGTATTTAGAAATAGAAATATGCACTTTGATCCCAACAGTTGTAATATATCAATAGAAAATGAGATACTTTAAAGGATTGGTAATGACTGTGTGAACAAATATTTCAAATTTGTTAGACTTAAACTGGACGAATTTTTAAACTGGGATTTTCAAATTGAAAATACATAGGGATTATAAAATACATAGGGATTAGAAAACACATAGGGATTAGAAAATACATAGGGATTAGAAAATACATAGGGATTTGAAAACACATAAGTATTAGAAAATACATAGGGATTTGAAAACACATAAGTATTAGAAAATACATAAGTATTAGAAAATACATAAGGATTATAAAGTACATAGGCATTAGAAAATACATAGGGATTTGAAAACACATAAGTATTAGAAAATACATAAAACCACGGTAATGTTTTAAGCTTGGATTAACATTTATAAATTGATTAGGTTGGCTTTTTTAAGGCAAAGCTGGGTTACTAAGTTAGTTTTTTTTTTTAATTCCGAACCTGTTTTCTAAATTCCGAACCTGTTTTCTAAATTCCGAACCTGTTTTCTAAATTCCGAACCTGTTTTGCGACATCGTATTCTAGAGTAAAGACGGTTTCCCCCTCCTCCTGGTACATTAAACTCTGTAGTTCTGCCAGCTTTACGCCAACCAAACTCTTTCCATTGAGAGCTAGTATCCGGTCCCCGGGTCGTATTGTCCCCTCAGCCTGAGCAGGTCCACACTGCAAACAAGTCCATTTTTAAAGTTTTCTCCGTAAATTGCTTTACATCGAGTAAATATCTTTAGATCATGCTTTGCCAGGTAAAAACTATTCAAAAACAGAAAAGATTCTGAATATGATGGTTAGTGGAGAGAATACATTTTTATATTTAAACCAAAACATTAAGTCGGGTCAGAAGCATTTGGAAATATAATTTTATTCTAGTCTTCCATTATTTTCATTCAGTTTACAAGCAAACATGCTGAACAACCCCAAGAGGGGAGAAATGTGTGGGGTTGCAATGATACTTATTTATATCCTTAAATCTGCACTGTGAAAAGGTTTTCTGTATATGTATAAAAATGTTAGGTTAATCTGTATCAGAAATGTTCATTATGTCCTTACAATAAGACAGACCATGGAGCAATATTCCCGACAATAGAAATAGGAGTACTAAATGAACCTTGAGTATTATAACTAATTCAAATTTTTTTCAGAATGTCTGAAAGAACAAACTAGCTTTGGTGATTAAATTAGATCATAAAACAAGAAAGTTTGAAATTTATTAATAGCGATAACGTGAGGAAATAGTAGAACTGGCTGACGGTTAATTAAACTAGTTGTCTCCAAATAGATTATCAAGTACAATAGAGAAATAGACCAATTATACACGACGTCACAAGTGTTAAATATATCAAGAAAAACTAATTTTCTGACATTAGTTGACATGTTTTCCAAGATTAAATAAAAAAAGTTTAAAAACAGAAAATAAAGAACACATAAAATTACACTTATTTTACTGTAAGATAAGCACTTTATTCTAAAATTATCACTATTATTAATAATTTTGTTGGACACAAAAACTAAGTTGACACTGGTGACGTCAGAATACAGTTGTACTGAGAGTGTACAAATTGTAAGAAGCCATCTATTGTACTAGAATATATTTGGTTGTCTCTCGTTAATAATTTTTGGGCACATTTTAAAGAAAAGTTTTGCTTTTAAATTTATTCATTTCGTGAAAATTATGTTTGTTTCCAGCTTAGGTTTTGCAATGAAAATAAGATTTTTTTGAAGAAATAATTAACATTTTGCTATTAGTTTGCCAGTTTAGTTGAATAAATCGTGTGTTAACTATTTCTTAAATAATGTTCTAGTTTTTTTAAACTCTTTTTGCTGTCAACTTTTCCTTAATTATTTCAATGAATCGGTAAGGAGTCCCCTTCTCCAATGGCACTACCTGATCTACAAATACAACTGTGAAGGGACGACATCTTGCTGAAATCTCGTGAGCGCCTCCACGAACAACAAATCCAAAACTTCCATTCTCTTTACGTAATGTTATCTAAACATTAACACTTTACAAATGGTTTCAAAATGTAAAAAATTACTAAACAAATCTTACAGCATTAAAATAGTTTTATATTTAAACATTTAAAATCATATCTAAATATTAAAAATAAATAATTCCATAAGAAACGTAATCAAAACTTTTAAAATGTTACCTAAAAATTAAAAAGGTATTTGAATATTGAAAATGTGATTGCTTTTTTAAAATGTTTCAAATACCGATATTTAATAATCAACAGGAAACATATACGAAAAAATTGTAGATTTAAAACTTTATAGGCTCACAGCAGTCCTATACCAGCCAAGGGGGGGGGGGTGCAATGGGTCAGGTGCACCCCCTTACTCCTAAAATGGATGGTGCAACGACAAATTTGCCCCCCACCCCCCTTTTAATTGAGTTTCTTGGTATAATCTTCTCTTGAAAAATTGACAAATTACTATTTAAAGTTTTAAAAAATTGTTATCATTCGGTATACCATGTATAGTGTATGTATATAGCGTCAGAACAAATTGTTAATTAAAGCTGTTCCCTTTCTAGACCAACCAAATTTAACCTTTTTAAAAAAAAATTGTCCCGAGGTAAGATTTTTCTTTCGCATATGTCGCTATACATACATATATACAATGTAAAAAATATGTTCCAGTGTGTATCAACAGTTAATTTTTTTAATTTTGCAAAAACATTACCTTCAATGTATTGTCCAGACAATTAAAAATTAGTGAACGTGAGTAGAAATATCAAAATTATCAATATTTTCATTTAACAAATATTGTAAAATTTTAGTTCAAAACTAAATTATAAATATTTTTACCATACAAAACATCAAATTCAGGGGAAAATCAAATTTTCACTGTCACATTAATTTCAAGGTAAATTACTAATGTTGTTGAAAAATTTGAAAATAATCTACATAGCATAAAAGTTAAGCTAAAATTACCAATTTCATACCAAAATTACAAAAAAATTTTTATGCAGGGGCTCTTCCCCCTTCAACCCCCGCCTCCTTTACTACGTTTCACCCACACACAACACCTCTCTTTGCTCCCCCCCTTTGTAAAATTCTGGCTAACCAGCTACCCAGAACTTCGGAGGGATAGGAAAAATAAAAAAGTCTTTTTTAGAATTTTTCATTGGGGTTTGCATACCATTAAACCTAAATTTCAGCAATAGTAAAAATTAATAAATAGCCATAAAATATGCGGGAACAGTTTTAAAGAGTTCTTTATTTATTAATTTTAATAAACTAAATATCCATTATCAGTAGGTTTAGAAGACGACATATCCGAAGTTCTGGGTTAGACTGTTTGTAAATCAGTAATTTAAAACATACCAAGCAAAGTTAAACGGACTTTATCAGCTAATGTTAAAAATGCATCAAAACTGGTTTTATTTTTTAAAAATGCACTAAACAAATCTAGAAAATTCAAAAATAATATTTATGAAATCCACAAGAAATCCACAAACCTGGATGACCCTTGGTCGTGTTCTCGAAGAAGGACAAAGAGGTGGAAGCCTGTATTTTACTTCAAGCTGAACCTTATCAGCTGTGTCAAGCATTTCAACTAAACATGGAGAAAGGATATGAATGGAAGGTTTACCACAAACATGACGTTTGGAGGACGACTTAAATGTCGTCTTTGATCTTTGAAATTATCTTAGTCGTGGCATTTACAAAATGTGGTCTGCCTTTCTTGTGCTTTTAATATTACCAGATATATTAAGAATTTCCTTCAAACTTTAATTCATGAAAAAACAAAATTTTGAAATCTGGTAATTACCAGAGAAAATGTGATTTTAAATTTAAGAATTTTACTTCTAAAATTAGGTTAACAAATGAATGCATTTTTCCCTTTCTACCAATTCTGGATTTACAGTCAAATTGAAAATGAAAAACAAGTATATTTCAAGAATTGTTTAAAGGTTTTAAATAAACTGATGGAATATTTACATCGGCAGTCTCTGATACTATTATTTACCAATTTGATGCTGCATCATGTTAGAGCACTCTTTCCCGTTTAGATTGAGCATAATATCTCCAGCACAAAGTACATTACTTCTCTGAGCCCAGGAACCAGGAACTAAATCTGCTATCCTGGGTTTCAGTCCTGTATCCTTTCCACCAGTCACTAGAACATACATATATAGATATATAAGCCAGGAACTGGATCTGCTATCCTTTGTTTCAGTCCTGTATCCTTCCCACCAGTCACAAGAACATACATATAGATATATAAACCAGGAACTGGATATGCTATCCTGGGTTTCAGTCCTGTATCCTCCCCACTAGTCACTTGAACATATATATATAGATATATAAACCAGGAACTGGATATGCTATCCTGGGTTTCAGTCCTGTATCCTCCCCACCAGTCACTTGAACATATATATATAGATATATAAACCAGGAACTGGAGCTGCTATCCTTGGTTTCAGTCCTGTATCCTTCCCATCTGTCAATAGAACATATATATATAGATATATAAACCAGGAACTGGATCTGCTATCATTGGTTTCAGTCCTGTATCCTTCCCATCAGTCACTAGAACATATATATAGATATATAAGCCAGGAACTGGATATGCTATCCTGGGTTTCAGTCCTGTATCCTTCCCACCAGTCACTAGAACATATATATAGATATATAAACCAGGAACTGGATATGCTATCCTGGGTTTCAGTCCTGTATCCTTCCCACCAGTCACTAGAACATATATATAGATATATAAACCAGGAACTGGATAAGCTATCCTGGGTTTCAGTCCTGTATACTTCCCACCAGTCACTAGAACATATATATAGATATATAAGCCAGGAACTGGATATGCTATCCTGGGTTTCACTCCTGTATCCATCCCACCAGTCAATAGATACATACATACATACATAGATACATTTGAAAGGGGGAATAGGCTTAAACCTGAAAATCTCAGGAGTTGATTGAGACCTGTTACAGAGTTCTATCTGATTTTCCTGTCTCGAGAAAATGATATTAAACTGTGTCAAAATTATACAAAAACGCATATATGTAAAATTTTGTATAAGAGTTAAACAGATCATATTCAACAAATACGCAACCAATCTGGTAACGACGATAACCCGGAGGAGCCTGAAAATCTTAGGTTTGCTTCTATTATTTTTTAAATTTAATAATTTCCCCTTTTTAATAGATATGATTAAAAATATTATATATACGTTCGGACACATGACTAGAACCCCAACCAATAGCAATAAAGTATTATTGTCACATGTCTCTGTCTGTATCACATGACCAGTATACTGCACTACCATTGGAGGGATTCTGTTTATTTTGTCAATTTCTCGAGACAGGAACATCAGATAGATGTCATATAGGTATCGTTCAACTCCTGGGATCTCAGGTTTCAGCCAATATCCCATTTCATTTTTCCTTTACAGTCCCTTTAAACAACAATTATTTGCCTACCAATGACTCCAAGATGTGTTCCAGCTCGCTTAATGAGCTCCACAAAAGTAATTCCAAATGCATCTTCTGATAAACTCGAATTTGAACCTTTCAAAGAGGAACTTCGCCTTCGTGTGGGAACACTGAACATCAAAAACAGTTAAGAAATAATTAAATATTGAAAAGTAAAATTTATCTTAAAAAAGTGATCAGTGATTAATTTTTGTTTGAAATTTTAAAATACCTATCTAAATTAATTTGATCTCGTTGAAAAGCCAAAATATAAAATACACTAAATTAACCTTTTTTAAATCTATATTGTATGTATTTTATAAATAGTAAAGAAACTTATTTCTTCCTAAAAATCTAATCTTCCAATTGCAACTTTGATGTTGACTTATACTTGTTCTGAGCTGAAAACTTTCGAATTTTGGAAATCGAGATCAATGCTTCTTAAACTCCATTTTTTTGTTCTTAAAATTAACATAAGATTCTCTTTCGAATGGTATATACTTTGGAGAAAAAAACTCAGCGGGAGCGGTTGAATGAGAGGTTGAGATCTAGCCTTGACTCTACGCAGTTCAGAATAAGAAATGCGCCTTTTTCTCAAACTTAAAATTTGTTCAATCAATAAATTCGTGCTTTTTTGCTTTCATATTTTTATTCACTTTTTAAAACTTTTTTAGTAGTTAAACACAATTTTTTGCTTTTAACCGCTGGGTTAAAGATTTTTCAGCAACTTTTTTCCTTTTAACTACTTGCACTGGGTTGCTTTTAACCACCATGGAAAATAATTTTTTCATGAAAGATGACTTCTTTCCACCACAGGTTTTAAGATTTTTTCGGCAACTTTTTTGCTTTCAACCGCTAGGTTCAGGATTTTTCAGCAACTTTTTTGCTTTAAACCTCTGGGATGCTTTTATACGCTGAAACAGTTTTTATTAAAAATAGTTTTCTTTTAAAAACCGGTGCTAAGATTTTTCAGTACCTTTTTTCTTTCAACCGCTGGTTTTAAGATTTTCAGCAACTTGTTTGCTTTCGCCCGCTGGGTTTAAGATTTTTCCGCAACTTTTTTGCTTTCAACCGCTGGGTTGCTTTCACCACTGGAAAACAGTTTTTTATAAAAAATGTTTTCTTTTCACAACTGGTTTTAAGATTTTTCAGCAACTTTTTGCTTTCAACAAAAGTTGCTGAAAATTCTTAAAATCAGCGGTTGAAAGTTAAAAAGTAGCTGAAAAATCTTTAAACAAGCGGTTGTAAGCAAAAAGTTGCTGAAAAATCTTTAAACCAGCGGTTGAAATCAAAAAAGTTGCTGAAAAATCTGATAACAGTTGAAAGCAAGAAAACTGCTGAAAATTTTAAAAACAGCGGTTGAAAGTAAAAAAGTTCTGCAAAATCTGAAAACCGGTGGTTACAAGCATAAAAATTTGCCGAAAAATCTGAAAACCAGCGGTGGAAATCAAAACAGTTGCTGAAAAATCTGAAAACAGTTGAAAGCAAAAAAGTTGCTGAAAAATCTGAAAACCAGCGGTTGAAAGCAAAAAAAATGCTAAAAAATCTGAAAACGTTATTCATGAAAAATTATATTTCATTTGTTGAAAAAGTGGGATTTAGCGGTTGAACAAATTGTAAATTTCTTCTTAATTTCTTATGCTGAACTGTGTAGAGTCTAGGCTAGATCTCAACCGCTCGTTCAACCGCTCCCGCTAGGTTTTTTTTATCAAAAGTATATAGCATTCGATTATTTCAAGGTTTAGTTTTATCCCGGAAAATTTCTCAAATTTAACCAATCAGAGTGGTGCATGCCAAAAGGCGGGAAATTTTAAATTAGAGAACTCTCATTAAATAGAATCCAGAGTAGGGGAATCCAGAGTAGGGGAATCCAGAGTAGGGGAATCCAGAGTAGGGGAATCCAGAGTAGGGGAATCCAGAGTAGGGGAACCCAGAGTAGGGGAATCCAGAGAAGGGGAATCCAGAGTAGGGGAATCCAGAGTAGGGGGATCCAGAGTAGGGGAATCCAGAGTAGGGCAATCCAGAGTAGGGCAATCCAGAGTGGGTTCTAAAGAGAATTTGAAATATCTATCAAATATTTTTCTACAAACCTTGAAGATTCCGGCCTGTTACAACTTCCACTTCTTCTATCACGTCTTTCTAAAGTATATAATTTAGTTGTTGGTATTAAAGATACTTTAAGCATAATTTCAAGTGACCCTCCATGCAAAGAGTTGAAGTAGCGTCGTTTTCAGTATTCAGTATTCAGTATTCAATATTCAGTATTTAGTATTCAGTATTCAATATACAGTATTCAGTATTCAATATTCAATATTCAGTATTCATATTATATCTAGATACAGTCCCTTTAATATATAGCTACAGTCCCTTTAATTATATCTAGCTACACTACAGTCCCTGTAATTAAGTCTAGCTACAGTCCCTTTAATTATATCTAGCTACAGTCCCTTTAATTATATCTAACTACAGTCCCTTTAATTATATCTAACTACAGTCCCCTTAATGTTATCTAACTACAGTCCCTTTAATTATATCTAACTAGAGTCCCTTTAATTATATCTAGCTACAGTCCCTTTAATTATACCTAGCTACAGTTCCTTTAATTATAAATAACTACAGTCCCTTTAATTATATCTAGCTACAGTCCCTTTAATCAAATCTAACTACAGTCCCTTTAATTATATCCAGCTACAGTCCCTTTATTTATATCTAGCTACAGTCCCTTTAATTATATCTAGCTACAGTCCCTTTAACTATATCTAGCTACAGTCCCTTTAGTTATATCTAACTACAGCCCCTTTAATTATATCTAGCTTCAGTCCCTTTAATTATATCTAGTTACAGTACAGTCCCTTTAATTATATCTAGCTAAAGTCCCTTTAATTATATTTAGCTACAGTCCCTTTAATTATATCTAGCTACAGTACAGTCCCTTTAATTATATCTAGCTACAGTCCCTTTAATAATATCTAGCTACAGTCCCAATAATTATATCTAGCTACACTACAGTCCCTTTAATTATATCTATCTACACTACAGTCCCTTTAATTATATCTAACTACAGTCCCTTTAATTATATCTAGCTGCAGTCCATTTCATTATATCTAGCTACAGTCCCTTTAATTATATCTAGCTACAGTCCCTTTAATTATACCTAGCTACAGTTCCTTTAATTATAACTAACTACAGTCCCTTTCATTATATCTAGCTACAGTACCTTTAATTATATCTAACTACAGTCCCCTTAATGTTATCTAACTACAGTCCCCTTAATTATATCTAGATACAGTCCCTTTAATATATAGCTAAAGTCCCTTTAATTATATCTAGCTACACTACAGTCCCTGTAATTAAGTCTAGCTACAGTACCTTTAATTATATCTAGCTACAGTACAGTCCCTTTAATTATATCTTGCTACAATCCCTTTAATTAAATCTAGCTACACTCCCTTTAATTATATCTAACTACAGTCCCTTTAATTTTTTTCTTAAGCAAACTATATTTACCAATAGTATTTGTGGAGCCTGTGCCCGGTATAAAATTTCTCCAAAACTTCATGTTTTTGTGTTTTTAAACTGTTTTGAAACTTTGAAACTAGGTCGATTAGATGTTATCACTAGTGAGAATATTTTTCCCCTTTCTCACAGTATTTCAGCTGTATCACTATATTTCCTAGATTCTGTATTTTCATCCAATTTATAGACTTTTCCGACATTTTACAAATCTTTCGCCTAATTCATGGACATACATAAACAATGGTTTAAGCCACCATGTTATTTGCTTTGTTACACAAAACTAATTATTTTGAATAAATTAGTTGTTAACGTTGATATGTTGATATTAATGTATCAAATCGAAAAATTATTCACTTTTCCTCAATGGATGTTGCTAACTTTATGAATTATTACTAAAGGAAGTAATAGTTATGTATATTCCCCGTACACCAGTTCTGAATATACTAGATATAAATAGATTTGACTCTAGCTAGGCGGTCAGACTGGGACACCTGGATATACACACATACATAGCAGAGAGAGAGAGAGAGAGAGAGAGAGATTAGACACCATGTATGACGAACATAGGAATTGGACGAATTGATTATACCAATTATTTCATTCTTTTTTTAATAGATATTTTATTCATTTCCAATTTTTTTATTGTAAATTTCAAAAAGGAAAATTGGAAAAACCCACCTGTAAGCGGTGTGAGATTAAAATCAAAATAATCAAAAAAAAAACTTTTTTCGGTCGTAAAAGATTTTTAAGAAAGTATCATTAAAAAAATTGTATGACTAATATAAAAGTTTTCTTTCAGAAAATACCTGGTTTTTCTAGTATTAAGTGCGTATTTTGGCGTTAAAGATTGGAGATAATCTATAAATATGATATGCGACACTAGGTTTGACTAGTTTGTATAGTAAGTGAAGTTTATTTCTTTTTAGATCGATATTTTAGCATGTTTAAAGCATATTTTTATCTACATTCAATTTAGCTTTTTGCAACACTCCACCCAGTATATAAATGATTATCAAAATATGTTTTTTATGCAAACAGAAAAAAAATATTATGTAATTTTCTGCCATTTTCCACATGTAAATGTAAGCCATTTTTTTATGTCCCCGCAACTTTTTATCAAAGGAACTGTAGTGTTGAAAAGTGTAGAATTTTAGATAATTTGCTTTCATGTTTCTGCTGTATAACTTCATACATCTGCAATATACCTTTTATCAAAAATACAATTTACTGATTTAGTTTTTAAGGATGCCACAAAATAATAGGTCTGAATAAATTGAGATTAATGGTTAATCCTGAGATTCACAACACTAGCATTCTGATCTACAGTAGTAGGCGATTATATCAGTAAAATGAAGACGACCTTTTAAGTTTGAAAGAACAAGATATTTTCGTAATAAAAGTTTACAAGTAATCAAAGAGAAGTTTTTTTTAATTGACATCATCTTTTGACTTCTATGTTTATGTGTATCCATGCTGTTTAACATCTTAATATAAATCAAAATTCAAATCGTAAGTAGTTTTCAACGTATTGCTATAATAATCGCTATTTCAGTTCATATTTTGAACTTCAACACTGCAAACTAACCAGGAGGAGAAGGTCAATTTCAATTGACATTACTGTCACAGCTTTGTGACTCCGTTGCTCCTCTCGTTCTGATTTTAGTGTAACAAGAGCTACTTTATACGGTTACATAATACATATAATATCAATTCAAAACATTTTTCTTCTTTTCAATATCTCTTCAATAAGAGAAGTTATGATCAAAAAATATAAGTTGTCAATCTTACTTGCATTTTCCTTTAGTTTGACGTGTCAAGCTATACTAAATTTGCTTTATTATGACATCAATAACGCACAAGATTGCGTAAATGTTGTCCTTCCATTTTAAAGTGTTACGGGACCATATGTGGACAAAAAAGGCCAATTAAAGTTAAGTAACTATTTTTTAAATTATTATAAGCCTTTAAATGTTCATTTCTTACTATACATAAAAAGTTTACATACAAGTGTGATTAAACTAAGCATGATTATTTTTAAAATTTAAATTCAAAATGTGTAATCTATAATCTAAATTCAGTTTAAGACCGACATGTAGTTTTGATAATTAAATTATCAGTTGAACACATTAGTTGTGTTATGAAATGATCTTGATCAATTAGTCTTTGTAATAATGATCTTGATCAATTAGGCTTTATAATAATGATCTTGATCAATTAGCTACTTCCATTATTCTTCTAGTGCTGTTGTACAGGTTTGTTGAAATACCAAATTTAAGAATGACTCCGGTAAACAGCCCTATTCTGTTAGCAACCTCCTCCAAGGCATGAAAGGAGAAGTTATCTTGGTTCCACTGATTCCCCTGCAGGATAGGCCAACTCCCAAGCTCATTTATTATTCTCAGCAGTTCCTGTCTTCCTGTCTCCTCAATATTATCCTAGAAAAGAAAAGAAATTTGAAATTAAGTTTTATTAATGTACAACTTCAGATTGGACAGCAAAAACACAGCAATTGTGCAGTGTCATTTAAAACAAAAATTTCTCGTAATGTCACAAAAATTTCTGGAATCATACGCCCTGTATCATCCCATTAATCCAGAAAAGGATTTAAAAGCTTACGGGTTATGGAAATCATTATGGAATTCTGGGATTTCCAGGGTTTTAGTGGTGACCCTAATTTTGTCAAGAAATATGATTTTATCTAATGGCTCAGCCTGGCAAACACAAGCAAATGCTATTAAAATTTTTAATTTAAATGAATAGTAATTTGATGAGACTGTTCATTTTGGTTTTAAACGAAAGGAATAAATCTTGAATGTACCCAGCCCTATACTTTATTTATCTGAACACTTATCAATATTTTTCTGTTTTTTATACCTCATCCATACAAGCTGAAAAGTACTTTCGCACAGACTTGTATACTTCCGGTTCATCAGGTTTAGGACTTGATTCAAACAGTTTCCTAAATATCAGGTTTAGGACTTGATTCAAACAGTTTCCTAAATATCAGGTTTAGGACTTAATTCAAACAGTTTCCTAAATATCAGGTTTAGGATTTAATTCAAACAATTTCCTAAATATCAGGTTAAAACTTAGTTTTAATAAACCCTCCATTTAAAGATTATGGCGCAACTCCCAAGTCTTTTTTTTTCAGGGAAACTAAATTTGAAAACAATAAATTATAATTAGGAATGAGAATGTATCCTCAATCAGACAAAGGCTTGACGGTTATCGTTGTAAACGGGACATGCCACTGAAAAAATAACTTTAAAATATAATAAATAAGTAAATTTTTTTTGTCTTGAAATGTTGGCGTTTAAATGTCGTATTAGTGCTGAACTGCAAATGGCTAAGTATTGAACGTAAATATTAACAAAACTCAGTGTTAACATGAGTATGTTTTTTTTCCTCCCGGAAATGATTTGGATAAGTTTTGTAAACAAAGATACAGGGTTACCCACAAAGGATGAGACCGTAAAGAAAGAAATTTGTTTTTGTTGCAGAGAATCATAAATATAAGGAAGCATACAGTATAAATTCCGTACAGTCGTCTCTGAACTCACATCCTTTGTATTTGTAGTCCATGGGACCGATTTTATGAATTGGAGAGTTCAACTGAACTATTTACCTCAATCTTTAGAATCACAACATCAAATCTACAGCTTAAATGGTGATTTAGGATTTGAACCAGTTGAAGGTAGTTCAAAGACCAAGCTCAAATGCATTAAATTCGGTCCCTTTGTTAACTTTTTTCTTTCTTGTAAAGAAAATATGCTGACCTTAGTCGCATGTTTAGTTTCTCTCCAAGTATGGTAAATAATCCTAAAATGTTAGAGAAATGTAAATTTGCACGCATTTGCACGGGGTGTTCCAATAAACATAGGAATTGAGGGATAACTTGAAAGTCGTCTTTATGTCTGATATTTAATGCATGTCAAAGAAAATAAAAAATCGAGACTGTATGTCTCACTAGTTTTCTTGTACAGGGTGTCCCAAAAAGCAGGTCCACTGAGGCAGCGTTGAATTACAAGACTGTGATAGCATATGCGTAACTCCTTTGGGCCTCTGCCTCAGGATTAATATTGTAAACAATATAAAAACCCCTACCCAGCAGAAATAGATAGTGAATGGTAGGGGCAGATACAGGATTTAAGTGAGGGAGGTGCTACATATATTTCGGAACAAAAAAAATCCAAATTAAGAAACCAAAATACGCGGCACAGGTGAATTTTTTTTAAGATAGAAATTTTTTTCTGTTTTTCACTTGGGTTTCTTTCCCTCAGTTGCTATTGAGAAGATATTCTGAAATCTCAGGGGCGTACGCCCCCCCCCCCCCCTGAATCCATCAGGCTGGTGCAAAGGTCTTTTTTCTTCTATTTAATGACACTGCATGCAATCTGTGAGTGGTCCAACAATTCAAAAATCGTTCCTGCTATTATTTGTAACTTTTTTTTGTGTAAAGATTAAAAATGTAAGGAAGGCAATTGTTAAAATTAGTAAATTTTGTAAAAAAAGTTTAAGTTTTCTGCAAAATTACAGTAAGACCCATAACACAGTGAAATATGATGACGTTTGTTACACTAAAAGTTTGATTTAATTAGTCCACTGAACATTAAACACAGAGTGCAAAGTACACAGATCCTTTTATTTAATAAGTTGATTTGAAGCTACCAAGAATAAAATCATATACACATGATGCCTTAATATTCTATTCCACAGTTTTTTAGAAATTACTGTATTTAATATTATCTGGACAGCTTATTGCGTACATAAACTACCCCTGAGCTCAAAACATAAGACAGGGTAGCGTCATGAAAACCAGTATCGAAAACCCTGTTTTATGAATGGTGTAAAGACATTTTGTAGATATTAATACATTTTTTAAGACATATTATTTCATATGGCTTGTTCTTTGTTCTCTCTTTATTATCTACTTCTTGGTGTTAATCTACGCAAATGTAGAATCTCGGGAGTTCTGTTAAAAATACTCTCTGAAATTTCCAAGTCTGCATGCCCTCGTTTTTAAAGAGGTTTAAGTGTTCCAGCAGAGAAAGGGTTAAAAGGAATAAAATCAGTTTGTTTACCATTTCAGGATTAATCATCTCTAGAAAAGTAGCAGCTGTCTTCACACATCCTGGTGTTAGGCAAACTCCTTTCGACTAGACAAGAGACATATAATGAAAATGATTATGATAATATTGAGCAGTGTCAAATGCCTTGGCAAAGTCAATTGTCAAGAGTTCTATTGCTTTATTTTCATCCTTACATTTTGCTATTACATTTATAATATTAAAAACTGCCTCCTGAATCACTTTAGTAGACGAGTAAGCTTTTTGCGTTGACAAAGTACATCTATCCAAATTTTTCTTTAATCTATAGACTATTTGAGTATGCCTTGGAGTATACTTAATACACATTGCTAAGTAATCTAATTGGACACCAGTTATTAATTTTTTCTTCGCAAGATTTTTTAGGGATCAGTTTTATGCTTGCACATCTGAAATTTGTTAAGAAAATACCTTTTTCTATCATTTTTTCAAAACCTTTCTGCATTGGTCTACCTATATATTTCCATAAGAATTTTAGGGCTGCATAGTTCCAACCATTTAACCCTGATGCTGATCCTACTTTGGTTTGATCAAGTGCTTCAGATAGTTCCTCAAGAGATATTTATACATTATGTTGTTCAGACAAATCATCCAGTAATTTTTTTTCATCTAACATTGTTAAGCTTTCTGGTGTAACTGTGTATATACTCTTGTAGTGGTTTATTGATTCCTTATTTTGTTCGTCTTTACAAACAAAATCAGACGTAGTGCCATCAACATTGGATTTTTTAAGCTGGGATAGAGAGTCATTTACCTTCATAGCTTTAGCTAGTCTAGAAAAACTACGAGTTGGGTTCTCATTATTAAATAGATGGCATTGTCGATTTTTTTCACAATTTTGTAAATTAATAAAATCTTCAATGTCCAACAGTTTTTCTCTAAATATAATTGTCTTTCAAAATAAGGATTATCTTGTTCTGGGGCTTCATTGCTAATTCTATTTAATTCTTTATTAGGTGTTATAAATAAATATTTGACTCTTTTTTATGCTTTCTTTGATTGGAAATGATTGCTAACTGTTTAACTGTTTAATAGTGTTTCAAAGAATTTGTCATTGTCAATTGTTAGCGTTGTGTTTCACACAAGAATTCAATGTCAGAAAAACAAGCTAAGATAATATTAACTGTCTCAAGCTTTTTATTTGTAAGTATATCTAAGAGAAGATCAAATGAGATTGAGTCTTTTATAAAAAGCATCAATTTTAGATCATTAAAAATTGTTCTACTATCAATTCAGCTCTCTTTGAGTTCTTCTATGAGTTCTCTATTAGTTTCAGGACATAAGTAGTCGGAAAATGTGTTAAGAGTTTCTATTAATGTTATCTCTAGCATGCCTTTAATATTTAAAGAGCTTGGGTATACTCTGTTATTTTTTAATGCTCTACCTGTGGTTAATTTTACTGGAGTGTGATCAAAATTAGAAGAAAGGCTTTGCAAGTAATCAATGTTGGAAAAGTATTTATTAAGGGGAACATAAGAACATATCCATTCACGATCTACCATGTGATGCATAAGAATTGGATAAGGGTTGTGGGCACAGTAGTGTTAGTTTAATTACTTTGTTGGCATATTATTAATTCCTTCAGTTCGACTAATCCTACTTTATCCTACTATAATGTACTCACATCCTCTGATTTCATGTATTGTCATATTTCCTGCTGCTTCATTAATTCCATTTCTTCATTAGTTCTCTTTTCTTTTTTTCTGATTTTAGTGAGACACAAAGCATATAATTTAACATTTATTAATTTCCATTTTATAGGACATATCTGACCACAAGATTATATTAGTTGTCCTGATTGTTGAATAAGAAGGAAAGAAGACGCAACATTTACCAATTGGTTGATTGACCAGCTCGCTAGATTTCTTAACATGAGCTATTTGTTTCCTTTTCTGAGCCAGAAGCATTCTCCACACCTGATAACAAAGAGGATAGCTACTCCAGTAAGAGCAATGGTTTTGATTAAATTATAATGGACTGCATTTGCTATTGTTATTCTCTTCATGTTTAAAGAGCTACTGAGCGGTCTGGCTTTCTCTGCTCTGCACGGGCATGATTAATCTTTACTCTGTATCATTCTTATGAATAATATTTTCACAGACAAGACTATTCCTTGGTATAAACATGGTGTAGTTTTAGTTTGTTTAGGCTCTTCTGTCATTTGCTTCAATTAGTTTTTCGCAAAAGCTGGCGTCTCTTGAGTTTGTTTCTCTGAATTTTTTGATTTGGACCATGCATTTTCTGAGATAAGAATTCCTCCTTGTGGCTTCATAAGTTTATCACTCATTGCTTCTAGATGAATAGATTTGTTTTTTGACTTCTTTGTTGATTTCTGACAGTTGTTCATTCTCCAAGTGTGTTAAGAGTGGGTTTCCCTTCATGAAGATGATGTTTTCTACTGTTAAGTTTATTACTCATAGGTTTGACTTGGTTTCTTTATTTATATCCAAATATATCATATAGATACTCATCTTCCCCCCATTTTGCGAGAGTTTTAGTATTTCTAATATTTGGCACATGTTTTATGTTAATAATATCTAATATTTGGCACATGTTTTATGTTAATAATATCTAATATTTGGCACATGTTTTATGTTAATAATATCTAAGTTTAGTATATTTTGTGCTGAAATAATACTATCTTCAGAAACCATGTTTAGGTCTCCACCGAGTATAATCTCTTCAGAAACCATGTTTAGGTCTCCACCGAGTATAATCTCTTCAGAAACCATGTTTAGGTCTCCACCGAGTATAATCTCTTCAGAAACCATGTTTAGGTCTCCACCGAGTATAATCTCTTCAGAAACCATGTTTAGGTCTCCACCAAGTATAATCTCTTCAGAATCAAAAAGACTTAAATCATTTTGTAAATCGTTGATAAAAGTTGTAAACTGTTCTAATGTCAGACCATAAACTGACCCAAGAATTAAGATGGTATCTTTAATTTTTAGTTGCAATAATCGGTAATCTAGGACATTTGATTGTTCTAATGATGCTGTGTGTTATGTGTGATTTAATCAAGATAGCTACACCCCTGCTAGTCCCTTCAATATTGGAGTGCAAGCTGTGTATGATCCAAAACAAGTCAAGGTGAGATAATTTACTAAGAAATCCTCACCCCTAGGCCCTAACCTTGTACCCTGAAGTAAAACTATGTTGCAGTTTAAACTAAGTGTGCTTTCCATTTTCGGTTGAGTTTTGTACAATTTTGGTTAATGGTCAAAATTTTAAAGGAATTTACGTTCTGTAACATGTAAGTTATGTTAGATAATTCTTTAAACCATACCATTATACCATGTTATGTAAAAGGCTGATGAATCAATTAGCACTATTTTTGAAACTAGGAATAATATTAAGACTTTGCATGCATAATTGCTGTTAAACTTTAAGGATGATTTTAACGTTGTATATTTTAAGTCAGGTAACAATATCAGAATTATGCAATCATAATTCCTATATATCTCAAAATTTGACTTTAAACATGGTATCAGAATATGATGCGGTTTCCCAGTTTTAATATTTAGTATCAAAAACAATAAATTGATTGAATTTAATACAAAAATAAAAATATAATGACGATATTGGATATTAAATTTTAACCTTTGATCATGACTGTATATCACGAAGAATTATATTATAATAAACTTTTGTAGGCAGCCGTTATTTCTTGACCATGCTGACGAAACCTGTATATTTCTGTAGAGACTACAGCCTACAGTACTTTTAATACTGGAAACATTACATGGACCTATTATTAGAAATTGTTTTTATCCAGCAATATCATAAATTGTGTAGGGAATAATTCAAGGGATTAGTTTAGGAGACATTTGAACTTAAATAAAGATTTAAAACTAAATTTGATTAAAACCAAAAAAAAACTTTTAAAGTTTTTAAAATATTTAAAGAATTGAAGTAATGATAAAAAGGTAAGGGGGTAGACATATACATTATTCACCTGAAAAAAAAAACAAATAAACGCAGCATTTTCTTAATAAGTTCCTGTTTTCCTATTAATACCTGTTTGCTGTTTTCAGGATCATCATTAAGAGGTTTGACTTCATCCTGAGGGACTTCGCTCTGGGGGACTCCGCCCTGGGAATTTCCAGCTGCGGCAGACAAGCTAACCAGGAATACTAGAAAGGACTGCATCCTCCTTTAGTCTATTAAAAAGGGACTGTTAACGTAATGTTAAGTGACTCTCCTCTTCTATTTATTTAACCTATAATGCATATATATATTTTAGTGCAGCACCCTGCCTAGAAAAGATCAAAGGCCAAACAGAAAAAAATCTTATTTTGAGAAAAAAATCTTGTTGTATTGTATGCTCAGGTGTACAAATTTTGAAATATCTATGTATTTAATATTATTCACGTAAGAAGCCGATTCTTATTTCAACCAAAACTAAGCAAATTATTTTTAAGTGTTTTTTACCTTTTTGTCTGTGTTAAGTTAACCAGGTCTTTCCCTCTCTACGAGAAAGAAACGACTGCTCATTATTCGACTTTCCCGCCACACCCTCCCTCTAGTTGGACTTCATCTAGGGGGCCCCTTTCATTTATCTAATCTTTA
Organism: Eurytemora carolleeae; assembly: GCF_000591075.1. Taxonomy (NCBI): domain Eukaryota; kingdom Metazoa; phylum Arthropoda; class Copepoda; order Calanoida; family Temoridae; genus Eurytemora; species Eurytemora carolleeae. The sequence goes on along the minus strand of NW_019397693.1, from coordinate 3,219 downwards.
GAAATCAAGTATTAGTTTTAGTTTTAGTGATTCCCCTTTATGTTTCTAGTTCAGAAACTAAATCAAGGGAACCTGTTGGGGGGAAGGGGGGTAGTGGAGGTAGTGTAATAATTTAGTGATTCTCCTTTACGTTTCTAGTTCAGAAACTAAATCAAGGGAACCTGTTGGGGGAAGGGGGGAGTAGTGGAGGTAGTGTAATGATTTAGTGATTCCCCTTTACGTTTCTAGTTCAGAAACTAAATCAAGGGAACCTGTTGGGGGAAGGGGGGAGTAGTGGAGGTAGTGTAATGATTTAGTGATTCCCCTTTATGTTTCTGGTTCAGAAACTAAATCAAGGGAACCTGTTGGGAGGAAGGGGGGGAGGTTAGTGTAATGATTTAAATAAATGATTTTTTTGTGAACTGATTAATATATTACATAGAATTGCATTAAGTGCAACGTGCAATTGGTGAATTGTACATTGTAATTTATGTGTACTAGGCTTTTAGGGTGCTTGGAAACCATCTTCCATTTCAATTGAACATTTTCTCTTTGTATATAAGGTAAAACAAAAAGTTAACGGATTTTATAAAAAAAAAATCATTGATTTTTAAAGTTTTATGACAAACAAGTCTTGTTACAGGCTAATTTTTTGAAAAATTGATCAAATAAGTCTGCATGGGGTCATGTGAGGTATCACACACAATTTGGGCCCGATCGGTTCAGCTGTTTTGACGTTTATTGAATACAAACAGACAGACTAGCATAGTATTTATATATATATTTATATATAATTCCTGGAATATTCTGGAAACAATTCCTGAGATTTTCTCAAGAGCTCCTCAGGAATATCTTGAGATATTCTCAGCATTTTCCTAAACTTTACTAACCAGGACATGTTCGACTTTCCCCCACCCCCTCCCCTTTGCGTATAAAATGCCTTTTTTTGCTAAACAATAGATGCATTTTTTATAAACTAGGTAAATATGGTAGTTGTTAACCATTTTTCTTCAAAAAGTATAAGAATTTATTGGAAAATCTTTAAAAAATTAAATATTTGGCAAGAAATTCAAATTAAAAATTTTATTTTTACTGTCTATTTTTTTTCTTTACAATTTGCTTGATTTTTAAAATCTATATATGAACATTTATTAAAGAATTGTTTTTTCGATTTCCAACTACCCTCGCTACCACCGACTTTTTAAAATTAAAATATTTACATTTACTAAATTATTATTTTTCCAAACCATTTCTACCATTTAATTTTAAAAATTATATACATAAATCAATGCAAATCTTTATTTTCAAAATTTAAAATATTACTACTTTAACTACCTTCTATTTATCTAACATAGAGCTATTCTGAAAAATACAGCTTTTCCATTCGGGTCCCCCCCCCCCTCCTCACACCTTGGAAGACAACCCAAAGTTACAGCAAGGACCGCCCTCCCCTCTCAAAGACTGACCAACAAGTAAACATGATTAGTGTGTGTTCAACTATATCGGGGGATTGCATGCTTGTCAAATATGGATTCTCAAGGAATTCCATCTTTTAATCCTCAAGTCCAAAGGGTCTATTCTCTTACATATATTTATCAATTTTTAAGTATAAGTAAGTCTCTTGACATAGAAATTACAGCTCAAAATAATCTATTTTCAAAGATAAAAACATGGATATCTTCATCATTCTTTATCAGACAAAGTTTATAAGGGTACTGTTGTGTATCGGACATGCCACTCTTTATATTGAGATTACATCTACAATCCCTTAACACCACAAAGATTAAATTTTTTTTCTTATGAATTTCAAAGATTGTTATTCTACAACATTTAGAACTGAAATGAATTATGAAATAGGAAGTCTACTTTTAGACTAAATAAAATGATGTTAAATATTCCAACAAACAATAAAATCTGAAATTTGCAGTGTGCACAAACTCATTTCACTTAATACGCAATTTTCAAGCTAAATTATCTTCATGACTACAATACATTTTAAGATAACTTAAATATCGTTATTTATTCCAAAGTTTTCTGGGCCTCAATATAATACATTTTTATTATGGAATTTCTAAATTTTGAACCGTCTATAAAAACAAAATAAATCTTTCCTGGGGGATGATCGAATGGTTTTTAAAAACTATCAATATCTAATTATGTATTTGATTTAAAATACCTAATGAACCTTCGTAAATCAAAACTATACTATGTACCCCTCCCAAGCTCTCTGCAGTACATACATTATATTATGTACCCCCTACCCCTGTACCCTCTCGTTCAGCACATAACATATTTCGTATCCCTCTCTATAGAGTACATACAGGGGTGCCCTCAATAGATGAGAATTCAGAGACAACTGAACAAAATTTAAACTGCCCGTTTCCTTATATTTAGAACCCATGTCAGTTATATCTTTTGCAAATTCTTAAAAATGTCATTAAAAGATTATATGTAAGGCAGAAGACTATATTAATCTAGGGATCGTCATTTTGTGAATTTTAGATCTTCTGTACACAGGCGGCTCATCCCTGGGGTAACCCTGTATACTATAATATATACTCCTCTTTTCCCCTGCAGTAATAAAACACAATCCTTGAAATTCTCATGTAAAAGCAGACACTTTATCTTAATGGAACTTGAACCTAACCCCTCAAAGGGACTGTAAGTGTAATTTTAAACGTCACCATATGATTATGCAACAATGCCAATGTCCGAATTACAACCTTTATAATATTAATCAATAATATTAAGCAGGACCGAAAACAGTGGGAGAATATAGAGGTACAAAAATTCAGAAAAATAGGAACATAAAAGAATGCGCTTTGATAGAGGCGCGCCATAGTCGAAACATTTTTTTTCACCTAAAAACTTAGACACTAGACAGGGTCAAAATAAATTATTAAAATAAAAAAAAACTAGCTTTTTAACTAATCACACTTTATAGCTGACTAAAACAAATTTTTTAACTGTTCTGCATTATATTTTTTAAAGAGGCTTAACTGCAGGTAAAAAATTTATGAATTTGAGTTAAACTATGAATAAATGTTTTACTGATGAAAAATGTTACATCACAAATAGCCAATAATTATTTTTCATTGGAAGGATTATACATTATACATTCTGGTTCTGATTAAAGGGAGTGTTCGCGAAAAATGAAAGGGGGTATAGGCTTAATGCGATAAAAAGCGCTTTTGATCGCTAATAATCTTACTTCTATCTGTTGCGTCTATAAGGAGAAAA